>NC_084587.1:21632516-21920016 GCF_033807715.1 Cololabis saira
AAAGAGAGGTTGGTTTCAGGTAAATGCTTCCCGTAGCTCTGAACACAGTGAGATAAGGAGTACGTTTTACTGTTGTAGTCATAGCAACAGCTGTGCCATGTGATGCTTGAAGTACCAGGATTCCAGAGTTTACCACTTCAGGGAGTGAACTGATGCACAGGATGACGTGACACAGTTCTGTTTATGATCGGGGAGCAACCGGGTCTGTAATTGGACCCAAGCACCTTAAAGATGCTCCGTGTAGTTCTTTTGTTACTCTGGATGATAATTCTTTTGGATTTACTTTGGCTGTGAGGAACCCTTGATTTATTTTGACCAGGATTTGTCCTTTAAATCACACAGAACTAGAACTTATTTTTTTCACCTTCGTAATACCTAAATGAGGAAAATCTTATCTCGGAGTTAAAAAAAACAAATTCATGTATTTGTTACTTCAACATTGGATTAAAACGGAATCTACTGAAATAGTAGGATGTCCAAAAATGGTTCTGAATTTTACCTGAGACGGTTGATTTATGACCATCATGTTGATTTTATGTACTTTTACTTCAGAAGTTTTTTTTTTAATGTTTTAATTTATCTGTATCTTTTCATTTTTTATTGTGTTTTTACATTTATTGTATTATTTTTATTCTTTATGATGCACTTTGTGGCATTCCCTTGTCTGTGAAAGGTGCTATATAAATAAACTTTACTTCACTTCACTTACCTGAACTACGATGAATGGGAATATAACTCGACTGAAATGGATTGTAATTTTTAGACTGAATGTAACTTTGCAAACTTTAACTGTTTTATTGTGAATAGGTTGTACTTTGTTGTGAATTGAGAGACGGCTACTGAAGACGTGCCACTTGATTTATTCATTTTGAAAGAGAGTGGTCCCGTGCCAGAGTCGGGCCAGCGGATGAAAGCCCACATCACAGGAGCTGTTCAGATGGTGAAGATATCAAATCTTGACCTCGACAGACACTACAACCATATTAGTACAACATGCATTCGTGCTTAAATGAGTAGGTGATGAGCCTCTGCAAGCAGGGTGTTACTGTATGTGCAAACCGTATTCAGGCTGCCTGCCAAGTGCTCAGAAATAATCAACAGCTTCTGCCTGGTGAATGTTAAATACTTATTTACCATGCTGGAATTTTCAATTTGACGGCTTCATGCTCGAGGCATTCCAATGTCCCCAAATGTACCGCCTCCTTCTCAAGTCTTTCCACTTCAGACAGTTAAATATATTGGTTTAATGATTCTAATATCAACTTTTAACAAATGCTTTTCAAAGACGTGTTTTCCTTGACCGTTTAACACCTTTCAATTTCCTCAGGAGTCGGTTGCTGGTTATAATATTCTGTGACTTACGAAGAACTAACTGAAGCAGCTTCCTCTCGTGCTCATTACCTCAAGTGTTGAAGGGTTAATCTGGTCTGAGCCAGGTCTGACTGAGTCATAATGAACAGATGCCCACTAAATCCGTATTTACTAACATGCACACACACTCGCACGATGACTTGACACAGTCGGGATATGGACACAACCTACGGCGATGACATCACAGCTGTCATAAGGGAAGAGGACATCCCACTGAAGCATTTAACAATTAGTGCAATTAGTACATTACAATTTCAAACATACAGGATGTATGCAAAATAACATAATAACCACAGGAGATTCTTCCATAATCTTCCATCCTTTCTTCCATTATATTTTTAATCACAACTCACAAGTACATACCTATCCAACACGCAGCTCTAATCACCTCAGACCCCCAAAGACTCGCACATCACAATCTCAGTTTAATATTGGTTTCAGAGGATCAAAAATATGGAACCCATTACCTTCATACCTATGGCAATTCTCATCCAATCAATTAAAAAAAGCTCTAAAATCAAATCTTTTATATTGTGTTACAAATTTTTTTATATGTGAAAACAAATAAACTAAACTAAACTAAACTAAGATATGAGATACGTAAGATACAATCACTGCAGACCATACTGTACATATGGCAGCTTTAGCTGTGACACATGAAGTCTTGGCTGTGACATGCATCTGTTGAAAGGTTTTTGTTTCTATTTCAGAGGGAAAGGTAGCTAAACAGAGAGCAGTTTAAACTCCAAACTCTTTCTGCGGACTTAAAAATACTTAAAATCAAAGTTTTAGTTGTTTCTTGGCAAGTCAGATCGCTTTGAGTTGCAAGCAGGGGCGAAAATCCCATTTCATAGTTGGGGGGGACAATAAACAGTAAAATTTTAGAGAATAAATCCAGTGGGGGACAAGGAATAAAAGTTTTAGCCTTCCTTTAATACAGCATTTTGACATTTTCATCTCTATCTCGCAAACAGGCAGAAGACCTTTCTTAGAGCAATACAAAACAATGGTATTAGGTGGAAGGTGGCAATAATACAGCACATCTGACATAATACACTGCTAAAACCCAAAATCTTAACAAGAATATTTGTCTTATTTCTAGTTAAAATGTCTCATTTTTAGTTAAAAAAAATCTCATTACACTTAAAACAAGACTCATCACTGGAAAAAAACAACATTTCAAGTGAAAATTAACTTGAAACAGGTGAAAATTGTTGTTTTTTTTCCAGTGATGAGTCTTGTTTTAAGTGTAATGAAATTTTACTGTTTATTATTATTTTCGATTTCGGTTTCGGCCACAATTTTCATGTTGGTGCATCACTACTAAATACTACTGCATTGTTCCAAAATTATTAATTCTGTCTCAAATTATTCTAGGGGGGGAAAGCTTTACTAATGGGGGTGACTTGTCCCCCCTGTCCCCCCCGGGATTTTCGCCCCTGGTTGCAAGTGAACCACAGCAGCCAGGAACAAAGGATGACTTTTACTCCAAGGACCCTGCTTCCTCTATTGTGTATTGTGAGTCTTTCTTTCTAATAATGCTCTTCCCCTCCTCCCCCCCGCCACTATGTAAAGGTATCTCCCAGAGTTTGGCACTTACAACTACTTTTCCCTTTTGGGAAGTCATTCAAGTAAACTGAGTACCCAAGTCTTTGAAGCTTTTATTTTGCTCATGAAGGGGGCAGCAAGCCCCAGCATGTGCCGGCCTCCCCACCCTCCTCCACCCTGCTCCTGCTCCTCCTCTCAGCTCCCAGTATGTGGGTGGCCGGTGGAGCAACTGGTAGCAGGAGCCACACCAACCCCGAGCAACAGCTGATCAGCTCCAGGAGGGAGCAAGAACATCCAAGGGTCAAAGCAGAGGTCTCCAAGACACTGTTTTCAATAAGAACCTTCTGTGCAATGACCTCACTGCAGGGTTGAATCACTTACTGGAAAGACACGCAACCAGGAAAACATGGGGAACACTGGGTGTTTTTCATCCCCCGTGTTTCCACTTGGACTGCTACTTTTTTGTTAAATGAAAGCAAACATAAGTAACATTAGTTACATGTTTATTAAGACCCTGTATGTTGAAGTGTCTGGTGAACAAAGATGCCTTTACAAAGAAGGAAAGTTCCTTTCACCGCAGGAAAAAGATGATTGCCTCTCTTTGGTATTTAAAAAAAAAAAAGAAAGTCATTTTGGTCAAAGCCATCCTAAAACAGTGTGTGTTCTGACCTTGAGTGCATAAAAGTGGATTCAAATTCATGCCAGAGTTCAGGGGTGTCAATTGGGTATGGCAAGGTATGGCAGCCGCCACACCTTTGCTTCAAGGGTTAAATGTAAATGTTTGTTTTTTTAAATACATTTATGGAATAACTACAAATGCAAATAAGAACAACATGATCGATTTCACTAGTTATTATACACTGCAAAAACTCAAAATCTTAACAAGAATATTTGTCTTATTTCTAGTTAAAATGTCTCATTTTTAGTCTCATTTTACATTTAAGACAAGACTAAAAAAAAACAATTTTCACCTGTTTCAAGTAGATTTTCACTTAAAATAAGTAGAAAAATCTGCCAGTGGAACAACATTTTTTTGCTTGTAATGAGAAGATAAATCTTGTCCCACTGGCAGATTTTTCTACTTATTTCAAGTGAAAATTTACTTGAAACAGGTGAACATGGTAAAATAACAAGTAATTTTTCTGGTGATGACTCTTGTTTTAAGTGTAATGAGATTTTTTTGACTAAAAATGAGACATTTTAACTAGAAATAAGACAAATATTCCTGGTAAGATTTTGAGTTTTTGCAGTGAGCGAGACTGCATTTGAAAAAGTTCCAATTTTCTTGACCACACAGATAAACTACATAGCAGACTTCTGTGATGAGTATCTGCTGGACGTGTTGATTGATACTCTAGTTAAGTTCTGTGACTCGTAACCTTGCCATACCTTAGCTTCCACTGAATTGACGCCACTGATTTTGGTCAAAGCCATCCCAAAACAGTGTGTGTTCTGACCTTTTAGTGCATAAAAGTGGATTCAAATTCATGCCAGAGTTGAATGGGAAGTGTTTTTCATGATTGCTTTTACTCACACAGACGGTCATAGCTCCTGCCCCCATTCTTCCACGGAAGAGGCAAAGATGTGGAGAAAGATCTGCAGCTGTCCTGCCTCCTCCTCCTCCTCCTCCTCCTCTTCCTCTTCCTCCTTCTCCAACTCTTCACTCTTTCCCGGGACTCTCTCTGGAGCTGTTTCCAGTGCTGTGGATCTCTCTGGTGCTGAAATTTGCCATCTAGATAGATACTCTGAAAACGCAACAAGGGCAATCCAGGCCAGGTGAGAGTGCAGAGAAGTGCTGTCCCTGCCGGCGGAATCAACCCCGACCCGTGGACGCAGATTAGTCCCCGGCTCTTCCTCTCTCCTTAAATCGACGCGGTGTCTACGCCGTAGGTACGTGCGTAGCCTACGGCTACGAGTGTGCGCGTCGCCGCGTACCCTACGGCGTAGGCTCTGCGTTGGTGTGACGCGGAACCATAAATCAGCCTTTACTCCCCTCCGAACACTTGGGCTGAAACCCGAGCCGAGCTCTCCCATTGGCTGCGCGGCCCGGTCACGTGACGAAGGGCTTAAAACCCCAAACTTGAGCAGCCCCCGTCCTGCTGAGTTGTTCATCTGCTGCCAGAGGAGGGGTGGAAGAGAGGGATAAAGCTTAACACAAGAGAAGATCTGTCTGGAAATAAACTATTTTATACTTTTCACAGAATTGATGCAACGTTTATTGTTTATTTATTGTTTATTTTAATAAAGTTTAATTGTTTAATAAGTTTGATAATAAATTGACCGTTGACATGTCCTTTACATCGGTATCAAGAATAACTTACCGTACAATAAATACATAGGACTAAAATTTACATTCAAAACATTTCATAAAATCATACACAGATTAATTTATTCCATTTTGCATCACCTATCAGCTCTAAAATCGTACAAAAAGTCTTTGTTTGACCAGAACCTATCCAGTCTGTTCTTGAAAGAGTTCACAGACTGGGCCTGCACGACTTCCTCTGGAAGTTAATTCCATTCTTGGACCGTGCGCAGTGTGAAAAAGTTCCTCCTCTTCTCTGAGTGACACTTTTGAGGGAACAACTTCAAAGAGTTTCCTCTCAGTTTATACTGCTCCAGAACTGAACAATAGGTTCGGCTGTGGCATCGTATATCTCATGTACAAGCTTGTATACTTCGATCATGTCCCCTCTGTGTCTCCTGTATACAAGGTTGGCAGTTTCAGAGCTCTTAGTCTCTCTTCATAGGACAACCCTTTCAGACCTGGGACTAGTTTCGTAGCTCTTCTCTGAACACCCTCAATTTTTTCAATGTATTTAACTTTGTAAGGGCTCCAAACAGAGTTAGCATATTCTAAATGAGACCTCACCAGAGCTTTATATAATGGTAACAGCACTTCACTATTAAGATCTAAAAAAGTTCTTTTTATTATAGCCAACATGGAATTGGCCTTCTTGACCTTATCTGAGATGTGGGTTTGGAATTCTAATGTACTGTCAATCGTAACCCCCAAGTCCTTTTCCTCTACGCCATAGTTATTGTTGGCTTTGTCTCGAACACAACAAGACCTATCAAATTAAAAGCATCAAAATATTAAAAAAGCAAAACAATTTAACAGTCTCATCCAAAAATAAAACACACAGCAAAACAATGTGTTGGAGAGGGAACAGGAGGAAGCAGAACGCTTATTTAGTCCTGTCCCTTCCTCACAATATCTCATCATATATGCCATATAAAAATGTAAAAATTAAAAGAAAAGAAAAGAAAAGAAAGAAAATACAAAATAACAAAAAATAAATACAACACAAACAACCAATAAACAAGATCAAGGCATAATTAAACCCTGTCACCTCTACGATGATCCATGACCAGCCATGAATGCAGGCAGGCAGTTATATTTGTATCGTATATGATCCATCCAACAAGGAACAAAATAACAATCAAAGAAATACATATGGAAGGCAAATTGAGTTCTTTAGAGGTCCCCATTTTTATACTTGTCAAGAGTTGCTTTCTTGTATGTGTTTTTAAACTGTATAAAGTTAGTGCTTCATTTGATTTCATCATCCACACCATTCCACAAAGTTTCCCCACAGACTGATATGCACATGCTTTTAAGAGTAGTACGTAAACAAGGTTGTTTAAAATAAATAATAAAATAATCTTAGATTATATGGTCTTTCTTTATCTTGAAACATTTTTTGAATGTTTTCAGGCAGTGCATTATTTCTTGCTTCTTTAACATAACATAGTTTCAAACAGCTATTTATCCTAAAATTTGTCTTTCATAAAAAAATACAGTTCTATCATGTCGATCAAGTTTTTGTTTAATTGAGTTTTAGATTTGGAGCTGAACAACTTTATATTTTTGACGATTGGTTAATAGATAAGTTGAGAGGTTATTTTCTTGTAGACAAATCAATTAAAGACTGTGCACTGTCCACTGTGCAATAAAAATAATAATAATAATAATAATAATAATAATAATAATAATAATAATAATAACCACAATCTTATGCTGTAACAATGCACCTTTCAATAACCATGTCTACCTCATACAACTGCACCTTTCACTTTTTTTAAATTGTATATATGTTAATAAGAGCTGTCATTTGCCTATTTGCCTATTTACTGTACAGTGAGCGAAAATCAAATGCCATGTCTTGTTTGACCTGACTTGGCCAAATAAACATGATTCTGATTCTGATTCTAAAGGAAACCCCTAAGTCTGGTACAAGATGATGAGAGTGTAAACGTTTATTAGAGAACAACACAACAACAAAAAAGGCATCTCCTTCCAGTCACAAAGTATTACAAGTCCTTAAAACCTGGAAACTACTATCAATATACAGATTCAAGGAATACTTTGTGTTCCTTTAATACGATTCTGGACAAATTAAAGTCTAACCTCTTCAAATGTCACAGTAATGATCATTTTCATTTAAACATTTAATTTAACCAAAAGTAAAACAGAACAGCAGGAGAGATAAATAAACAATGACATTTATAGATACATTCATTGATAAATGTGATTAAATATGTACTTTGGTATAAATGTTTTGGTGCAGTGTTAAACATATTAAACATTATTTAAAAAGCACAAGAATACATACTCTTTATACTAAATACTATATTAAAATATAACATCCTGTTTTGTGGTATTAAAGTTTCACCATGAGACAGAGTCCAAATCCAGAGTGACAAGGTTAAAACAGGAATTAGCAACAACCCCCTGTGAGAAGCTTTATTTTAGGGTTTTGCCACTTTCATAGATACATTTCTTGATGCTGTCACTGATCCAGTCGCTGAAGGCAGAGACTCGGGTGAACACTGACGGTTTCCTGTCTCTGCCGCAGCCCTGTGGTCCAAAGCTGACGACTCCATGAACCTCCCATGTTGCGTTCGTTCCTGCAGCCGTGCAAGCGAAAGGAGCGCCTGAGTCACCCTGGAGGAGAGCAGGACAAGCAAATCAGCAAAGACTGCTTATGATGCATGAGGGGATGTTAAAATCTGGCAATTGCTATAAATCACGTCTGTCCCCATAGAATTGATAAAGGGCCATCTTTATTTTTCAATAAAAAACAAACTGACAACACCCCGAGGAAAATGTCGGCATTGTTTTTTCTTTAAGTTTGTCTGCAAATTTTGCAACACGAGATTTCTAATACTTCCATCTTGTTGCTTCAATTGTTGCTCATTGTAGCAAATAATGAATGTTCCTGTGTACTTTTGTCCAATTATGCCCGTAAAATGGGCAGCAATCATTTTAAGTAAAGGCTGAATGACCACAAACAAAACACTTTGCAGGGTGTTACATAAAAGCCCATTTAATAATGAGAGGCCAACACAGTTATATAATGTTTGGAAAGCTTTTTAAAGAGGATGGCGCTTGGATGTTGAATTTCCCCCCTCAAGCTCTGTTGAGTGTGTCAATTTTCTGAATTTCTTTTCTAACCTGGCATGCAGACTTAAGCTCATCCGGGGACTCGTAGCCAGCACAGAGCATGGAGGGCCTGAGGATGTCCCACCAATACGCGGGCTTACTGCAGGCCTGGAAGTCCATAATGGGAAGGGCTGCCTGGTTTAGTTTTTCAGCCACTTTTTGAGAGGGGCTCCCTGAGATGGTAATGAAAATTAAAACATTTATGTTGTAGAAGGGATAGACAATGACACATTTACAACATTAAGTAACCCTCCACTTATCATTGACATCACTGCTGAAATTAACCAACACACTCACATAAAATGACTGTAAAGAAAAAATATTATGTTCTTTTTCTTCTCTCTATTCAACAATAGATACCAAATATCAAATAAAAAACTATGACAACCTACAACCCTGCCTGAATCTGAAAATATGCTTGTGATATTACAGATCCTGATCAGACTGAAATGATCCAAGCTTAGGATTTTTATCTCCACCCACATTCACATCAAGTAGTGTTTTATTCCTTGGGAGTGGGTAGTGCAAAGCTGCAACAGCGATTTAAAAGAAACATTTACACTGTGGATAAAAGGGGTGGAGTTATGTTAAGTGGCTGGCTCCATCCCCTAGAACTGGCTGCAATGAAAAGTGATGCAAAAACATTTAAGTGAACAAAAGCATCACAATTTCATCACTAACGTGACCTCTAGTTCTCAAATCACCATCCCAACTATAGCCTCTTTCCACAGGAGTGTTTTGTGTGACTGCTAGTACCTCTCTCGTCTCCCCAGCCGGTGACGAAGCACATTGTTCCAGCGGGCTTCATGGCACCCAGTTCTGGTAAACATATGGGGCTGATCTCCCTCGTCATACTGACAGGCTTAGTCAAATGCACCAGGGCAATGTCGTTGGTGACTTCGTTGCGATCCTGATCGTGGACAAACCCTTCGTGGCGGATTATTGCATCCACCATGTAGCATTCCTCCACCGAGGGGACGTCCATGGAGGAGTTCATGTGGTGCTTCCCAAGACACATGCGCCAGTAGGAGGGTTTATTCAGTGGGCTGGAGAAAATAAATGTGAGGGAAAGATTTAATGAAGGATGTAATTGTTTGAGAGCAGCTTTTATTCTGGTTTTATTGCAAGCCAAGAGTGGGGATTACTTCCTTCCAATTAACCACCCTTGGAGAGGCTGTATTTGGTGTTACTTCTGGGTTTTCACATTTTTTGGTCATTTAGGCAGGAAAAACAAATTTATTGTTGTTAAATTTGCTACTGTAGGTACATTTATTAATTTTTTCCCCCCTAATTTATGTATTCATGACTTACTGACAACATTACACGTCCAATATGAATCGTTTCTTTAGTAGCCAAATGCTCCACTTTGATCATCAGCTAATCTGTATATGCCCATGTGTGGAGCAGGTACTGTACAGTGGAGTTTTTTTTGTTTAAAACACAATAGTTATGTTTTACTAGTTGCAGACTGAACAGCTAAACAATGGGTTAAGGGGAGTCCGGGTGAAAACTACCCAACATGCTCACATTGTTACTGGTTGTAATCACCTAAACATAACTAGCACATTATAGTTTTTTTTATTTTTTATGTCACAGTGAAGTTTATTTGAAATGGTCCTTTGGTCCAAAAACTGCAGAGATGGAGGACCTCAGGTTACAACATCTCTTTTCAAAGCAGCCAGTCTTAGGGGGTGGAGCCAACCACTTGACTTATCTCCACCCCTCTGCTCTATGGGGTGTCTGTGCTCCTTTTGAAACTGGGGTACGGTTTTGCGCAACCCGCTTTCAAGGTACATGTACAGGAAGTAAAGTGTGATGTGAAACTAGGTGGAGATAAAGGTGTGGGAATTGGACCATTATATTCCACTCTGGGTCTGTGATGTCACAGAACCTTGCAAATCTGAATAACCTCTTTGTCGTACCTCCAGTCACAAATCCTTTGTCAAATTTCATGGCCCTCAACTCTGGAACTCTTTAAATAGGTCTCTTAAGTTTGCATCATCCTTAAAAATGTTTAGGACCAGCTTGGTGGGGTATCCCTTATCTAGGCAAAATGAATAGGCTATTCTAATTGAAATGAAATTGCCATTTTATGGATATTTTTTGTTTGTGTGTTTACTGTGTTTTTCTTTGTTTCTTTTACCTTTTTTTTTCTTTCTTTTCTTTTTCTATTGATTGATTTGTTTTTGTGATTTTGTATTGAGGGGGAGGATTTTTTTATAAGCCCTTCGGGCTTCTTTTTCCTGTCCTGCACAATTATTTGTCCTTGTATTGTTAATATAATTACTGTTTTATCATTGTGCATATGAATAAAAAAAATAAAAATAAAAAAAAACTTACTGATATACATATTTTTATACTGACATGGCCACAAACAAAGTGGCAAAGTTGTGTATGCTAGTATTTATGAATTTGTAGTCTCTTCAAACACCTTATTATATGATCTTAAACACAGATTTTCCATATGCCGCATTTAAAGACTTGAGGTACTTCTAATTCTTACGCCATGAAACAGCGAGCTGCTGTTAGGATCCATTCTTCATGAATTAAAGAGCCTCCACAAGCATGTACGTAAGATACAGGGAACACTGGTGAAGCCTGGGGAGAAGACGTATATCAGTTTCACAGTAAAAGCTCTTGTCTGTCATGGATAACGGGGAACACAGAGAAGCAGGAGTTCACTATACCTGCATGGAGACCTGCCAGGGCCAGGAGTGGGGGACTGCCTCCTCCCCATTAACCGCCCTCGGAGTGGCTGTATTTGGTGTCACTTCCGGGTTGCCACAGTTTTTTGGCCAGGCTAAAATAAGATGGTAGAGGTACTAAACTTTTGCCTGTTATCAAGCGTTCAGACCAATGTTATATGTGTAAAGTTAAATCAGAGCTTATAAAATTAGTTAGTTAGTGATAGTTAGTTAGTGATTTATTCCGAACATGCAAATTATATATAACGTAAATATGAACAAGTAAAACAGAAATAATAATACAAAATGGCCGATCAAGACAATTTTACAAAACAAAACAAAATAAAACAAAAAAACAGCATAAAACAAAAAAACAAAAAAACAGCATAAAACAAAAAAAAACAGCACAGTAATTTCACTTCCATGTCCGAAAAGGACATGGAAGTGAAATTAAAATTATATAATGATTTCATTCACAACCTCTCCAGTTATTTCTTAATTAAATGGTTGTTAGCGTTTTCATTAACCGACCAGTTATATGTCGAACCCGGAAGAAAATTTAGTGCCTGATTCCAACAACAAATGCATTAAAAGAACAAAAAAACAGCCGAGAGGCATGTTTACATCAACCCTCCTCTTTTAATTGCCCCTTTGAGCCATTTGGGAGATGAAGACACTAATTCTTACAGTTTTGCCATATTTTCCTCTTCACAATGTGCCATCTACTTTCAGTAGGACACAGATCTGGACTACTGGCAGCCCCAACACGCACGCACTGTCTCTACAGGAAGGTAAATGATCATACTGTGTTCATAGGTCTTACTGATGGTAATGTTGTCCCATGGGTTCAGACGACGAGGAGGTAAAGTCGGAATCACACTGGGATCAGTGGTCCAATACCCACGAAATCCCCTCTGCTGATTTGCTCCGTTGCTAAGGAAGCGGATGACTACTGTGCTGCTTGTGATGGTGAAGGTGGGTGGTGGGGAAAAGCCACAGAATCGGCCTGTGGAACCAGAAAATATACCAGAAATATACATGTGTTTTCTCTTTCCCACCACGGTGACTTATAAACTATGGAGGATAAAGAGTAACATATGAATGTATAAGATGGAACATGGTGACCAACCCAGTGATGTCACGTTTTCTCCACCGAAGACCTCCACATAGTCCACGCAGTTTCCTAATATATTAACAGGTTGCAAATCAAAGTGAGTGAAGACTACATGGATACTTTTTGATGAAGGAATGCTGATACGCCATGTGCAAGCAATCTGAGCTTCGCAGTCATTTGGCCAATTTGGGGACATGATTTCGCCCTGATTGCTGCTGAAACTTCCTCCACAGGGAGCTGTGGTATGGGGGAGGGGGAGAGAGAAGAAAAACCAAAAATGAAACAAGCGTAATTTGTCTGAAGCACTATATGCTCAGTTGTGTTTCCCGTCTTACCCTCTGTGGGGTCCACTGCCCTCCAGGTGGCGGTAAAACCTGTGTCCACCACCTTGTCATCGGAGGAGAAGCTGACGTGAAGTGTGTCTCCATCACTTACCACATCTTTCGGGGGGACGTGACTGCAGTGGGTTCCTAAGAGAAACATGTAAAAAGAGATGTAAAAACTGTTTATGATAAACTCTTTTTCATTAAAGCCAGCACTTTAGTTTAGAACTGGGCTACATCTCAGCTGTCAATGGGCGAGAAGACTTAAACAAGTTTTTGGACAGTGGAATGAAGCCGGATAACACAGAAAACTTCAAGCTCAGTAAGACCATGAACACACACAGCTGAATTGGAATTCAATTAATATAAATATTAGTATTGAATTGGACTTAATCTGGCTGTAAATTCATTTACAGAGAATCACATTTACTGTATTGAACTTGTAGTAAACCTCTTTGGTTTATCTGTAGTGCCTGATGATTACTTTTGTTGTGAATCAGCAATTTCCAAATAAACTTTAGTTACTTTGGGTCTGGAACCTCGGATTCAAGAGGAACAATGCGGTTTTCGTCCCGGTCGTGGAACACTGGACCAGCTCTACACCCT
This sequence comes from Cololabis saira, assembly GCF_033807715.1. Taxonomy (NCBI): domain Eukaryota; kingdom Metazoa; phylum Chordata; class Actinopteri; order Beloniformes; family Belonidae; genus Cololabis; species Cololabis saira. The sequence goes on from NC_084587.1 coordinate 21,645,609, forward strand.
CCGCAGGGTGCTCGAGGGCGCATGGGAGTTTGCCCAACCAGTCCACATGTGTTTTGTGGACTTGGAGAAGGCTTTCGACCGTGTCCCACGTGGCATCCTGTGGTGGGTGCTCCGAGAGTATGGGGTCGGAGGCCCTCTGCTGAGGGCTGTACGGTCCCTGTATGACCGGAGCAGGAGCTTGGTTCGCATTGCCGGCAGTAAGTCAGACCTGTTCCCGGTGCGTGTTGGACTCCGGCAGGGCTGCCCTTTGTCACCGGTTCTGTTCATTATTTTTATGGACAGAATTTCTAGGCGCAGCCAGGGGCCGGAGGGGGTACGGTTCGGGAGCCACTTGATTTCATCTCTGCTTTTTGCAGATGATGTGGTCTTGTTGGCTCCCTCGAGCCAGGACCTTCAGCATGCACTGGGGCGGTTTGCAGCCGAGTGTGAAGCAGCTGGGATGAGAATCAGCACCTCTAAGTCTGAGGCCATGGTTCTCGACCGGAAAAAGGTGGCTTGCACCCTCCAGGTCGGGGGAGAGTTCCTGCCTCAGGTGGAGGAGTTCAAGTATCTTGGGGTCTTGTTCACGAGTGAGGGGAGAACGGAGCGCGAGATCGACAGGCGGATCGGTGCGGCGGCCGCAGTAATGCGGTCATTGTATCGGTCCGTCGTGGTGAAGAGGGAGCTGAGTCGAAAGGCAAAGCTCTCAGTTTACCGGTCGATCTACGTTCCCACCCTCACCTATGGTCATGAACTCTGGGTCATGACCGAAAGAACGGGATCCCGGATACAAGCGGCCGAAATGAGTTTCCTCCGCAGGGTGGCGGGGCGCTCCCTTAGAGATAGGGTGAGGAGCTCTGTCACCCGGGAGGAGCTCGGAGTAGAGCCGCTGCTCCTCCACATCGAGAGGAGCCAGCTGAGGTGGCTCGGGCACCTGTATAGGATGCCCCCTGGACGCCTCCCTCGTGAGGTGTTCCGGGCATGTCCCACCGGGAGGAGGCCCCGAGGAAGACCCAGGACACGCTGGAGTGACTACGTCGCTCGGCTGGCCTGGGAACGCCTTGGAGTCCCCCCGGAAGAGCTGGAGGAAGTGTCCGGGGAGAGGGAAGTCTGGGGATCCCTGCTCCGACTGCTGCCCCCGCGACCCGGACTCGGATAATGCGGTGGACAATGGATGGATGGATGGATACTTTGGGTCTGGATCAAATCAATATAAATGATATTTTGTGTTGAAAGTTTTCATATAATATTATGGCTCTTACAGGACTGTCTCAGAAAATTAGAATATTGTGATAAAGTCCTTTATTTTCTGTAATGCAAAAATGTCATACATTCTGGATTCATTAAAAATCAACTGAAATATTGCAAGCCTTTTATTATTTCAATATTGCTGATCATGGCTTACAGCTTAAGAAAACTCAAATATCCTATCTAAAAAAAATTGGAATATTCTGGGAATCTTAATCTTAAACTGTAAACCATAATCAGCAATATTAAAATAATAAAAGGCTTGCAATATTTCAGTTGATTTGTAATGAATCCAGAATGTATGACATTTTTGTTTTTTTAATTGCATTACAGAAAATAAAGGACTTTATCACAATATTCTAATTTTCTGAGACAGTCCTGTATACCCACTCTGGTCTCGCAGTGGAAGTACAAGAGCGTAACTTTTGGACTTAAATATCTTAACACACCCATGACAATACAAATGAAACAATTGCATAGGGGTTCACTCCATTTCTTACTGCAGCCCACTTATTTGTTGCACTGCATTCAACCGTTTTGGGTTCGTTGTGGCCAAAAAACCAGGTTGTGACATTTATATTCATGTAAATCACATTTTAGTTGTTGCAAAAAAAGAAACTAAGATATTTATAGCCTATTTCGGCTCATTTATTTGGCTATAGTCATGCTTTTAGTTTGAGCCATATCCTGAAGAAAGATAGAGGTAAAAAAAGTTTAGCAGCCATGTTACACATGTTGTACAAAATTAGAAAGCTTTAGGAGATATTCACATACCCAGACTTCCTATTTGGTCTGTGAGGGTGACTTTGTCATTCCTACACATCTGACTCTCCTCCAGAGAGAAATTGTGGAAATGGAGGTGAACCAGTTTGCCTTCAGGCACCTGGATGCTCCACTGGCAGTGGGCTCTGTTGCTGTAGCTGCCAGGGTAACCCATGGAGGATATGGTACCACCTGTACCTGTCAGCTCCTTCGGCCCTCCACAACCAGATGCTACTCAGAGAAGACAGAAGATGAAAACCAGCAACACACTCTGAATTTGTTACATTTGTCACCCTGTGAGCAAAGAGTGTGAGCATAAACAGCTGGATTCATACTTTGCTGATGGTAAATATCCCTGCGGATGACACCTGTGATCCAGGGAATATAGGCAGAGGAGCGGGTGAACACGGACAGCTTCTTATTCATAACAAATCCTACAGGGCCAAAGCTGGTTATGCCATGAACCTCCCAGGGTGCATCAGGTGTATCCTGGCAGACAAGTGGGCCGCCTGAATCTCCCTTCCCAAGTCACAAAATAAAGATGACTTTAAAAAAAACAATAGCAATTTCATTGCCGGCCAGAGTAATGTAGCCAATCTGGTGGGAGTTTCTTTTTTCTTACTTGACACACAGACTTGAGCTCATCCGGCTCGGTGTAACCGCAGCAGATCATGGATGTCTTGACCTGGAACCACCAGTAATCCATCTTTTTGCAGGTGTCATACGGCACAACGGGTAAGGCGACCTGGTGGAGGGTTTCCGACGTCTTAGCGTTCAGAGACTCACCTTATAAAACACATAAAACCAGACTGATTCTACCAAACTGTGTAGTTCCACATTATGTCCAGCAGATGACATGCAAACTATGCAGCTAGAATTTCCAGCAGTGCAAAAGCTTCGGTCTGAGCATCTCAGACAAAAAATATCCCTTTAAGGCTGCAGTTTGTTACATCGATATAAACATGCAGGCTGCTAATAGGGGCTGAACATGAAGCAGAAACAGCACCTGTCTCAACTCTCCAGCGGGTGGCGTAGCATTTCTTTCCTTCAGGTAGAACTTCCTCCTCCGATGGCAGACACGCATATGATATCTCATCTCTTGGTATCACCTCCTCATCCAGCTTGACCAGGGCAATATCAAACTCCACCGGGGGCACAGTGGGATACTTGACGGCCTCATGATAATAAATGTCAGATATTTTGATGCACCGTTCACTCGGTTCAGTGAAGGTCAGGTTGTGTTTGCCGAGGCAAATGCGCCAGCGCTGCAGCTCATCCGCATATCTGATGGAGAAAATTGGCAAATGAATCACTAATCACACTTTACAAAGTACAGTAGACACACACGTCGCTGGTAGTTCGTTATGTAGACAAACACGAAGAAACAGGATATGGGGAGTATATATTTTTGCCTGTGGGAATTCCTGTTTTTACAAAAAATGGTCTCTCACATAGTTCACAGGCTCCACAGTGCACCAGCATCTCTCTGCATGTCACTGTGGACCATTAGCCAAAGCGCTGAAGCATCTCTAACAAGGTGCAGCTCTTACACTGTTATACCGGGAGCCTGAGGTAAAAGCTTAGACACAGATAGCCGCCTTTTGAAATGACACAAATGAGATTCCAGTAGGGCAGCATGGTGACTTCGTGGTCAGCACTGTCGGCTCACAGCGAGAAGGTTCCTGGTTTGACTCCCGGGTTTGCATGAGTTTGTATGGTCTCCTCATGCTTGCATGGGTTTTCTCCAGTAACTCCTGCTTCCTTCCACTGTCCAAAAACAGGCCTGTTAGGTTGACGGACGTGCTAAATTGGCATAGGTACTGTTTGGTAATAATAGGTATGCAAGTGTGCATGGTTGTTTGTTTATATAAGTGTCCCTGCTATGAACTGGCGACCAGTCCAGGGTGTATCCCCATCTTTCCCCTGTAATGAGCTGGGATAGGCTCTAGCAGACCCCCGTGACCCTGTACAGGATTGAGCAGTTATAGAAAATGAAGGGATGGAGCTTCCAGGATGCTGTTTTTTTTAAGCCTTTGCAGAAAATCTGAATGTATTCTCCACTGCTTTCTTTAGAGTATTTCCTGATGCACTCATTGCATGCACTTATTCACCTTATGAAACAGCGAGCTGCTGTAAGTACCCAGTTCTTATGAACGAGAGTCCCACTGCAGACGTGTGAGAAGGAGGGCTCTGGGGGACCGCCCAGCCGGACCTGAAACAACACACACACAGTCAGTCAGTGAATTTAGATGCAGAAAAGAACTGGAAAAGCTGACATTTCTGATATGTTGATCAAGCAACATCAGTCCTGGTAAATTTAGATTTAAAACTTTTTTTTTTTTTTTTTATTAGCCTACATTTATTAGAGCAGATTCTTACCTGTATGGACCCTTGCCATGGCCAGGAGTGTGGTATGGCTTCCTCACCATTCACAATGCCAACATTAGGAGAAATGGCTGGTTTCCCGCACATACTCGGCCACTCTGCAAGAGATTTGCTTGTGTGTAGATGAATACGTCAAATCTGCTGCTGACAGGCAAGGCACTGTGTTGCAGAGCAAGCCCTGTCACTCACAGACCCAGACACAATGATTCACATTTTTTTGGGTTTAAAAAAAAAAAGAATTCTCAGCAAACACAGATGACATTGCTGGTTACAGTGACCTGGTGAACATGTCCCTCAGGTTTCTACTGACATTGATCTATTCTCATGGATTTGTCATATCTACATGCAACCATGCTCTTGCAGCAAACTGCAAAGCAAAAATCATCACCGCATGCTGAACATACTGTTCAGATCTACATTTATTTTAGCCACCCTTAAAACACTTAGGCAATCTCATATTTTTTCTCTTCGAAGTACCAACACATGACAAATGGCGTAGCTCTCCCAAACGATGGGTTTAAAAAAAATCTCATAAGCAGGAGAGTCCATCTATAAAACTCTATTTGAGCAATTGGTTTGGCAGCGGTCCGGGCCACCTGGGGCTCATCCCTCGGGGAAGAGCGGCGAGAAAGGACAGTGAGGCAATAGGTGACTTCACATTGTATTCTCAGCACATCAAATCACCTTACTTTAGCTGCACACGGGAGATGAGAGAGGGCGTGTGAGGAGGGGATGAGGAGGAGAAGAAACAGGAATCAGATGAATAGTAGGTTTTTGTGCAGCAGCTTCCTAAGGAGTGTCAGAAACTCTTCATATTTGAAAAAGGAGTCTCTGCCAACATGATGACAGTGTATAAGAAAGCTCAAGAGACATTTGTAAGTAAAGTTAACACATAGGTAGATGTATGATAGCATTACATCGTCTGTGATGGTTTTATTGATTAAACACATTTAAGTTGCAAGTAAAAAGGTGCTGTGGTATACTAAAATTGGTAAATCGTTGGGGCAATTGTTTGAGGGTGAAGCCAGTAAGAACAGTGCTGTTAAAAAAAAAAGACTTGGCTACATTGGCTTCCTCAGGTTAAGACCTGAGCTCAGTGCAGGGCCCTCCCTGGGTTTGTAGAGGATGGCAATGCCCAGAACTGTCACTTAGGTAGAAGCACTGGGTGATAAAATGGGCGAAAAAAATCAGGATAAAAATATTATAGAAAAAAACAAAAAAAAAAAGACTTTAGAAATTCGCGAATTTCACGTTCATTCCCCAAAGCATCAGGCCATGTCTTAAAATTGCTTATTGTGTCTAGAAACAGGAGAAAATTGAAAAGTATTCACCATTTTTTACCTAATAATTAACTAGGAACTCTTAACTTACTGAGTGATTGTGGCAGAATGTGCGGCAAATGATAACAGCAATATTATGATGATGAACAAACCACAACACAAAAGGCACAACACAAATAGGCTTTTAAGGTTGTAATTGTAAATGTGCTCACAGTTTACATATAAAGTAGCTGTGGATCAACAGCAGCATTCGTTTGAAATCTCTTTTTTAGATCTTTCTTTTCTTTCTGAAGCACCTGCTCTCTGCAACTGTCAGCAGTACACTGTAATGGGGGCGGGTTCAGACAACCAGCAACCAAAACAAGGTGCTAAAATGGGCTAAAATGCTTTCTAGAGCTGAGGTAAACCACAAAGCTTTAAGAGCTCAACGCTTTTAAACACGTTTTGTTTTTTTTTTTCAATTTTACATTTTTGATATCAAAATACAAATCAGCATAGCTTCAACCCTACCTCAATATATCTGTAGTCAACACAGAGATACTTTACCTATGGAGATGCTGTCCCAGGGGTTGGGCTGAGCAGGCGGCTCAGTGGGAGCAGACAGACTGGGGTTCGTAGTCCAGTAGGCCCGGAAGCCTTTGCCTTCAGCAAGTAAGTCTGTTTGAAAACGGATCACCAGTCTGTTTCCTTCTGTCTGGAATGTATTAGGCAGGGTCGTTCCGCAAAATGGACCTAAATGCATTGAAATAACTTGTTAATAGTTAATAAACAAATGCATTATCAAATATCATGACGAACAAAAAGGCAAAAGCTTCATGTGTAATAAACCTGCTCACCTTTCTTTTTAATCAGTGTATTAGTCCAATTACTGATGTCATATAGCATTACGTTGTCATGGCACTTGGATTCTTGGGAATCTTTGGCTTCTAGGTCGAAGTGGGTGAATGTCAGGGAGATTTTTTTCCCAAAAGGTAAAACAACGTTCCACATGCAGTCGGTATTGACCTTGTAACTTATAGGCCAGTTCTGGGATTTGATGACCCCAGTTTCCTTTTCAGAAGAAAAGGCACAGCCCTGAATTTCTGAAAGAAGAAGTGGAATTAGAGAAAGTATATGAGATGCATGATTTGACAAATGTTGATAAGCTGAATTATCTGTGCGAGAAAATTTTGTGGAATCCACAAAATAATCTCATAATGGCTAAATGAAAGCAAGGGCTCCATTTAAGTTATTTTGTGATGATATACATTTTTTTTATTAAATAAGTGACGATACATACAGTTGCAACATTTGCACAGCATAGCAACTTGCCATGCAGTGTACATTAAAATAGTCATTTGTAAATGATTTCAAACCCATATTTTAAACAAGTCCAGTCCAAGACAAATAGCAAAAAGTTATCTTTAAAAAGAAAAAAAATCCCAGTTAGATTTGGCGTGAGCAACATGTTTTAACAGGTACTAGAAAAATGGTGTCATATTACTGGTCAAATATAGGAATAGATATACTGTAAAGGCATCATCCCAGAGAGACTGTAGTGAAAATAGGCTGGGTTCATGGTTGGGGTTTTTCATTATTTTCAAACTCTGCTCTTATACGTTTTTTTTTATTTTTTTATCAGATTCATATTCAATTCCAGTATTATTCTGACATTGTTCTTCCCTTTTTCTTTTCTGTTGGTTTTGATTTCTGCCTTTGCCCGTTCAGTTCCTGCCATCCAAGCCTGGTTGGAATCTGTAAATATACTCTGGTTCTTATTGTTCTCTGTCAGATTGTTTTAGCTCCTTTGTAATAAATGGTTTAGCTGTTTATCCACCTGGCTTCCTAGAGAGCATAGCACTTCAGCTTGTTCCTGTTATTGTTGTTGTTGTTTTTTAAAGGATCCTGTCTTTTCCCTGCTCCCTGTTGCAATGTTTACCTTCTGGACTCTTTTATTATCTTTTGGACATCTTTTTCATTATGTTTTACGCCTCTCCTTGTCGAATTTTACATGGCTGCAATTATGTTCCTACAATAAACGCAACCATTACAAGCGGTTCACCACCAAACAGTGTCACCAAATGTAAAATTGTAAAAGATTCACAGTATCTAGGGACATTTCCACACAGGGAGCAGGGTTACAGCAATAATTATATGGCTTTGATTCTTGAAATATACCATTTCTGTAATGGAATTTGATGTACGGGAATGCTTGTGATAACTGTCATCATTGATCATAGCTCAGCACTGCCGTCAAAAATGTCAAGTAAAACCACAGGCATTGTATAAAAGATGGACTTGATCACTGTGATGTGAGACATTAAAATACTTCCTTTCATTTTATGTCCAATCTTGACCTTTAGCCATCACTATATTGGTGACTTTGATCTATATGGAGCAGATGTAATCACATTTAGACAAAAATGTGGAGTGGCAGGGTGAAAAATGATTCTTCTCCCGAGGACAGTGAGGATAGACTTAAGCAGACCCTGGAGACTGGATGGAGGAATGGATGGATGGAGGGATGGAGGGATGGATGATCTCCTGATCTTTAGAATACAGCCTATTGTTAAAATTCTACCACACATATTAAAATAAACATGAACACCTTCTCTAAAGATTGTTGAGGTTAAACTGAGGGATAGTGGAAATGTCCCTGGGGTTAATAAATCAGAGTATTTCAGGAGCTCACAGATGTCATGATCTCAAGATAACAGCATAAAGAGATTATTTTGCCTCAGAACATCAAAGAGGTCCAACGTTATCATTGATGATGGTGGTCCATTATTACATTGGATATGTGTAACATGGACATCTTTAAGGGACCATAAAATATACAAAGCATTTGAACATATGCTTTTTTCAGGGGTGGTCTTTCTTTTCAGCAGGACAATGCCATATCCCATTCTGTTACAACAGCAATTACAAGACTGTAATTCATGTTTTGCGTTTTTATGATGAGGCACATAATCGCTTGAACGAGATATATATGCTTTGGACAGTCAGAGTGTTCTTCATTGTGTGTGTGTGTGTGTGTGTGTGTGCATGGGAGTGTTCCTTTACACATATATCAGTCCTCAGTACCTGCAATATCTTCAGGATACACAGCCTCCCACTTGGCAGAAAATCCTCGGTCAGTGAGGCGACCGTTGGACATGAAGGTGACAGATATTGTGTCGCTGGCGCTTATCACCAGTGGGGGAAGGATGTAGCCACAGTGTGTACCTGAGAAGGAAGAAGAGGAAGAATACGGGTGAAAGACAGAAGTAAATGGAGAAAGCGAGGTCAGGAATGGGGATGGTATTGGTGCTGTTATGAATGAATGAAAATGGAAGCTGTCCAGTGTTAGGTAAAAATGCTTATGTTTAAGATTAATGAAATAAGATTGTAGGTAGACGACATGTAAACCATGTCATTGGATCTCTTGCATTACAGTGACATAAAAACGCACTCCCCTCCAATTCTAATATTTTACTTACAGGACCTAATATGAAATATTCAAGTCCTTAACCAGTCTGGAAATTAGCTAAATACAACCACAGATAAACAAAAACACTTGTTACAGTACAGTATGTGCAGGGATATCAATGAGGGAGAACAAATGCTGGTATTAGTCGCAGTATTTAAAATGCAAATTGAAACACAGCATCGCAAATACACAATCAGATAACTCTTTGAATCCTTTTGCGGTCCTCTCAGTTCTAGTGTTGCTTACAAACAGTTGCACACTCGGCTAAGACACTTTCATCACCTAGTTGTAAGTGTTGCACAGGGAGTGTGAGCCTGGACCGCTGCGCTTCAGTCCTTGAGAGCTCAGCAATAGATAAAGCTGTATCAGCCCCACTGCAGCCAGTGAAGTGAGTAATGAGAGGTAATTTATAGTTTGCTGGGTTCTTCGCAAAGAAGATCTTGATCACCGGTTTTACAGCAAGAGGGGAAGCAATTTAGAAATGCAGTATCAGGGTTGTTGGCTCCACAAGATCCACCAAGCTCGAGAAAACACATTAACAGATGTATATTAGCCTCCCGTGCTTGAGTCAGGGGTTACACATTAAATTAAAAGGCCACTAATGAGAAAAGAAGTGCATATTATTAAACACTCTATTCTACAGATCTGAATGAAACAGGATAATAGAGTAAATACAGTAAAAATAAAAAGTGTGTTTAGCCCTGGAATTGCTTGGCTTTCAGCATAAATTGGAATTGGAATGAGATGTGAGACTATCTTCATCAATTAGAGACAAACACATGTCCACTGGAGTAAAATATGAAGTTCATGACTCACCGAGAATGTTGTAGTCGTCTGAGACGATCAGCCGATCTTCTTTGCACTGTCCGGTCTCGCCAGAGATGGCCATGTCTGTGATTTTGAACTTAACCAGGAATCCTTTGGAGACGGATATCCTCCAGGAGCTATTTAAATGAGCAGGATACGGATTTGGGAAACCCAAGGACTGGATTACTCCTTTTCGTCCATGAAGAATTACTGGACCTTCACTCCCTGCAGTGAAACAATTCAACCATATTATTTTAATTGTTTTCAGGAGAATGAACGGTGGGTCAAAAGCAGGGTTTTCTCTGCATTTGATTGCTATTTACTGGGGTTTGCTTGGCCACTGAAACTGATCCATCTGCTCTCAGCCTAGATGCAGTGATGAACAGATCTCTACTCCTATGCAAAAACCTGATTGTGATCCTGCTTTGTTGCTGTAAAATAATCAAAAATGATAAATACCGTCTACCTTTTTAATCTTTCATCTTATCTTCTCCAGGTCCTACAAAGTGCTTCACGGTGCCTTTCTCAGTCACACTCATACAGTGCCTCTTATCTATATGCTTGAACATATTGGGGGCATCGTGAGGTTCAGTGTCTTGCACAAGGACATTCTGACGCACAGTCTGAGTATCAAACATTTCATATTTCAACTGGATAACAATCATTTTGTCACTAGTACCACTGCAAAGACTATCATCAGAATCACAAGACTGAACGTCATATGAGAATTTAGATCATGATATTACACTTTGTTATACATCAGTATTAGCTTTCAGGAGACAATTATTGTATTATTGACATCGTTGAAAGTGTGAAAGCTGTAGCCATTGGGGTCGGATTATGAATCCAGGGAAAAACACTTTGTTTTTTGATTAGTCTTTTTTGCTTTTTGCTTCTCAGGCCAGAACTACTAAGTTTAAAGGCCTCGGGTCAGTTTTTACATCTAATCCCCTATTTTTTCAGAAAAAGAAAACCCAACAGTATGACGCACAAATCATTATATTAGAAGTTCATCCATAGGAACCCTTTATTTTTTTAACTTTAAGAATCCATTGCTCAAAAAGAGTTAAGATCCCCATGGATCTTCTGTTTGAGAGTCATTTGCGTTTGTTTATTAAAGCATTTCCTGTGAAACAGAAGCCGGTGGGAGTATCTTTAAAACCTGCTCTGAGAATGCCTGAATCTCCAAAGTACTGTCCACACTACACTGATTACTCTTCTGCTTACTGTTAAATCTATATAGATTTGTGTGTGTGCGTGTAATTATTGATTTTAAATACTTTATCCTAATTATACAGTTTTTTCAATTTATTTAATACCTTTGTCGCTCTGTCAAATTAATCAATCATGAAAGATCTGTCTTGCAGGAAGGCAAATTTTGAAGAAAACGTCACATGACTATGACATTTACAAAGACATATTTCATTTACACATCTGAGAGCAGCACAGCTCATCGGCTCCATGTCTCTAGTGCTTTTTAATTAATGGTATTATCTATGATACTCTGCTTTCTTTGCCAGTTCTGACAGTTTCATCAGTCCCCTTCCACATTTGCTTCCTGGGTTCAGTTGGTTAAAAAAAACATTGAGTTTGTATATTAAAAAACTGAAAAGATCAGACTCTACATTCTATTAAGTGAAGTCCGCAGCAACACTATACTAATAAAGAAAATGTTTTTTTTGACTGCTTCCTCTCAGGCTCAAAAAATTCCACAAATCTTTCTTTCTGGAAAACACCATGCATTCATTTCAAGTGAACAAGAGGAACATGAAAAAGGGGGTGTGCCAGGCTCGGGAAAAATACCCACCAGGAGTTGTCGGGGACAGGGGGGTTTGTGGGGTGGATCTCGCTGTGACTGTGGCCGTCGTGGTGGGAATAATGACGGGTGCAAGGCTAGACTTGGTGTAAGTTGCGCTGAAGCCTCGTGAAGTCAGATTGCAGTCAGATTTGAAGCGAACGACCATAGCGTGGCCTTTGGACTCCACTGGCTTCGGCATCCTCCCCCCACATAATTTACCTGTGAAAAATGTTGAGCACGTAACATAACACGGAGGTTTGCACAAGAACACTCCCAAAAGTCAGTTTCTAGTATTTGGAAATCATTCATGCTACAGTAACAATGAAGTCTGTGCAGACCGATTTAAATTCATTAGGTTTTAAATAGACTCCAGAAACTCTGTCTGTTGTAAGGCTTCTCAAACTTTTAATTGAGCTCATGTTTTATTCATGGACTGACATAGTTGTGGATGCTGAGCAAAACCATAGTTCCATCACATCCTCTAACATATTTTCCAGGTCTTTGCACATCCGGCTTTAACCGTAATGATAAAAATAGTGTTGTGTGCCTAATATACAGCATCCCTTTTCATTATGCAAGTTGGTTAGAGAAATCTTTGTTTTCTTTTTTGTCTTTTGCACTGAATTCTGGATGTGCTGCAGTGTGGATACCTATTACAGACGAGCCAGCCTCGTGGACGTCGCAAACTTGAACAAAGTCTCCACAGAGATCAGAGACGAGGTCAAAGGATGTAAAAGTCAGCCGGACCCTCTCGCCTTCAGGCACTGTGATTCTCCACTGTGACAACAAAGAAAAGCAAAATGAATACACACCCCAATTATCACGGTTTTCAGGTAATTGAAAAGATAAAACAATAGGTGTAACAGCTACAGCCACCATGTATCTACAAAGGTGGAAAAAAAATCGATGTTACATAAAAAATCAATGTTAATTGATGTTACAAACAGCTCTAAACATCATCGTTTGTTTGTTTCTCTTGCCTCACGGTAAAAGAGGCTGCCTTTCAACGTACCGTAAGTCCTAAATAATTCCATCCCAGATTCTCGGTTGCAGGACCAGACGGTGATCTGTCAAACTAAAGCCCAGCTGTGTGTAATGATGATGACGGGTTTTACTCCACGGTACGGTGTGCATGCAAGTGCAGCGTACAAACACACTCTTGAAAACTGATTCTGATTTTGTGTAATTAGAGGAAAGTCGAGACCACAAACAATGATGAGATGACATTGTGAAGATCTGAATCTAATGGATTTCTTTTGAAGTGAAAATCTCAGATCTTTATGTTTGTGGAGAGCACGTTTATCAATACTTACACACTATGCATAGTCTCTATTTTCTCGTATATTTTATTGTATTTAAGACATCTTCCAAGTAATGAACTGCAGTTAAATTTGCAGAATCAATTAAAGTTAGTTGTCTCTGACTCGATTTCCCTCCAACTGGTCATCTGTAGTGGTCAGATTTAACTAGTATATTGTACCTAATGCTAGTATAAACCTAGGTTTGCCTCTTCACTTCTTATAAAATGTAATTTAGAGGTGTTACAAGATAAATAAGGGTGCAGGTTTCCAGTCAGAGGCATAGTGCATTGTGACATTCCTTGCAGTTCATCCTCAGTTTTACTTCACCGGCGTTTCATACAAATGTCACAGTGGAGTTGTCAGATTTGAGCTGAGGTTGTTTTTGAGTGTGTTTATACCTGGTATAGGGCTCCGTTAATGTAGTTCTGCTCCGGGAAGCCTGGTGTCGTCAGATTGCCCTGATCCCCTTGGAGGAAACCGCCAGCGCCGACTATTTCTGGCAGCAGGGATGAAGGACACTTCAGTTGCACTGACAACCGAAGGTTATCCACAGTGCAATCCTCATTCTCATGTCAGAGCCAATGCAGTTTTCAACTATTGCAAGAGATTTTCTTCCGCAGTCTTACCTGATGTGAGCTCTGGAGCCACGGCTTTGTAATGAGCCTTGAAGCCTTGGTCTGTGTTTCTGTCATTGGCGATGAAGTTGACTGTTAGGTTGTTTGAAAGTAATACCATAGGCTTTGGTTTGGTGTAGCCACAATATTTACCTAGAGAAACCACACATTTATGGAAAAGGTGCTTAGTTTAAAAAGGCAAAAAAAAAGCAAGTTTGACTCTGTGACTCTGTTTGGACTCCTCAAGTCAAATCTTAATTATTTCATCTGAAAATACAACTAAAAGGTGCTATCCATGCTTAAAATGGCTCCAAACAAGAAAAAGTAGTGGATGAAATTGCATGTCTGCTGCATAACCCCACCCACCTGTTCAGGTTGGAAAAATATTTACCAATGTGTCCCGTTGTGTCTCGCAGTGAGACGAAGTCTGCCGTGCAGAGCTTGGTTTCCTCCAAAGCAAAGTCCTCAAACCACAAATGAATCACCTGCAGCAGGAACATGCAGAGATGCTTCAGCTTTCTTTTTTCTCCTCACACATTTCACACTGAGCAAATACACAGTGTGAAATGCATGTGAAAACACGTGTGACATATGCTACTGTGATCTTTTTTCAAATGTATGTTCATGTGTGAAAAAACAGCGAAATTATGGGGGGGGAAAAGAGAGGAAAAACAGCCTCTCAGTGAGGCATGCAGGAAAAGCAGCCATCCTGGCAGAGAAAAACGAGATCAAGGATTTTATTTCCTCCTCTGGGTCTGGAGAGGAGAGCTGAGGAAAGTGAAGGAGACAAGACAGCCATCTGTCCGTGATGCTGCCACTGCATTTGTCCCAGCTGTCCTCATTGCTTGGCCTCACATTAGACGGTTTCCATAACAGTAACCCGAAGAACTGGTTAGAAAACAGGCGCAGACTCTGTCTGAAGCCGACACGGTTGAACTGTGTTGATCCCCGCAGCTCTTTGAAGCAGAAATAAGGAATTCAAACTGGTTTTCGAGAGAAAAAATATCTTAAATCATCTGTTGAATTATTAAAGACAACAAAATAAGTGACTATTGTTATTGCAGTTATCCCTGAAATGATCGTAGTGCTTATAATATTTTTAAACACACACTGGAGCAGGGAATTTGTTCCAGCTTTTAAAAAAATATTTTGTAGCAGACTTTCATTTGTATTTGTGTGTTAAAGTGATACTGCATCCATGCTTTGTACCCTGTATTTGAAATGAGAATTAACAAACGAAGAAGATGGACACTTTTCATGCCAATAATAAAGTCACTAGACTTGTAACTCTTTTTTTGAAGGAGAAATAATTTATCTGTGAACAATATCTAATTAATTATTAGTTCTGCATGAGAGACGGATGGTTTAAAGGAAATGTTAACTCTAAAGAGGCGCTTTCCAGTGTTTGGAAGGGTAGTGATGATGATCTCCATCACCTTGTCAGGGTCCACAGTGATGATCCATGTGCACATGTTGTCGTTGTCATAACTGCTGGGGTAGTTCCCGCTGGTGAAGGTGCCTGACTCTCCCGTCTGCTCCTGGAGACCCCGGCACTGTGGCGCTGAAGCACAAAAATGGTTGCTGAGCTATCTTTCTGGAAATGATGACGACATGAGATCTTTCTGGAAAGCAGTCATGATACTCACTGTAGAGGAAAGTCTTTCTTTCATTTCTTGAGAACAACAAGCTCATGAGCTTCAGAGCTGATTTGGAAATGAATTCCTGTATAAACAGCAACCACCACCTCAGACTCAGGATAGTTTTGATTTTCACTTATTATTATTGGTAAATTAAAAATGATTAAAAAATGTCTCATGTTATTTTGTAGTCATGAATAAAAACCACAGAGAAGCCTCGGTAACAGCACTGATTATGGACGCTAGCAGCAGGCTTCCTCCGGTGGGATGAGCAGCTTATGTAATGAGCCTGGAGCACAGCCGGATTCAATATTAATAAATCTGGGATATGTTTCCATTCAGCCTTATACAAATATGTACATTTTGGAATGTACCCCTCCCTTTTCGCCCAAAGAAAGCCTCCGGCAGATACAGGTGACCCTAAGATAGAATAACCCGTAATAGACGATGGCTGGACAGATGCATGACATCTTAATATGGCTGATAAATGTACTGATGAGACGAAGAGACAATGACATCAGTCTGCAAATCTGTAACTACACGTAGCTCGTTTTATATGCAACACACTTGTATTGAAGGGAGCAGAAAACATGTGATGCTGGAAACAAATTAATTCCATTGCAATCAAACAAACAAATGGAGAAGGAAGTAACTCAATGTGCTTGGAATATGGTAAAGAAAGACTACAGATTTTTGGTTATTACTCAGACAAATTGTTGCTTTTTGTTCATTTTCATGTAGAAGCTATTAAATACTAAGCCTTTCCACTTCTTGAATCCTGTTCTTATATTCACCATTGAACATATACCGTAGAAGAAAAGACCCACATTTGTAACAAACATCTACAACGATTGAGCACATACTACTTTGTCTAACAGATACACATTTTTGTGATGTGCAGCCACAACAACCCCGATCCAATGACATACAGACTCTATATGATGCCTCAATCAGGGATGTGAATGTTAGCTACAGATATTTTAAGTCCAGAAATGTTTAAACTGGAGCCTTTATGAATTTAATCTTTGAACAGATTACTGGTCAGACCAAATGGACACAAGCTCAGTGGCTCAGTGATACTAGTTCCTGCACGAGTGATGCGGTGCATAGAATAGATCATAAGTGACAAAAGGTGAACAATATATGACACAAAACAACAACATGTAAATGTGAAATAACCACTACATAGCCAGCAAAGTTGTAAAGTAGTAAAGATTATTTCAAAAGTTATGTTAAAAATGAAAAAGATAATTCTAAATATAGAAAACTTAACAATACTCAGTAATGGCTGCAGCAATATCATTTCCTTTCACAGATGAATTAATAGTTATCAAATTTAATTATAAAAGGAAACGAACTGAAATAAGCAGGACTGAATCATCCAAATGATCTAATGCACTCACCTGACAACACCAAGCACTCCAAATCCCATCTGTATGGCTTTTAGTCGTTTTGTGTCTCTTTAAGTCTTGATATTATGTTTTGTTTTTCATATATTTGTACCCATGAACCCTTTGTCAATTCACCTATGATCTGAGCTTTCTCTCTCACACAACCCACATGCTGTGTTTGACTGAGACCGAGGGACATTGGGAGGTTTTTATTTGGAGATGCTGAAATACTGTTGCCAAGAAGGGGAGGGAGACTTGGAGTGCTGCTGTAACAACCTTCTGCTCACAGTGCAGGCAAATGATGACGCTGCAGCTTAATGCGCACATTATGCTAAAGCATTTATCAGACCCAGCTGCATTGACTTGTTTCTATTCCCCACATACTTCAGCGAGACTTGGTTACTCGTCACACAGTCACTGGCTGTTAGACGTCCTTTCTTGAACCGCTTCTGGCAGATGGTAGAAACTGCATGTAGGGACACCCTGGTGCCAGTTAGGGGCTAATCATGTAGCCATCACAATATGATCCTTTTCAATGTTTATTTAACTTTCCCATCGTATCTGCTTCCAATACATCAACTTGAAGAGCTTGCTGCCTAAGATATGCCACGCCTGGCTTGATTGTGTCAAAATAGTCCCCGCTATCCATCCAGTCTGTCATCTGTGTTTTTAGTGTGGCGCAAATCTGACTGTACTTTGACCTAAATCTATCTGGCAGCACTCAAATAACCACAATGTGGACATGCAGATGCTTCATGTTCCCCATTTACACCAGGTTTGGTTTGGTAAAATCATATATAACATTTGTTTTAGCACCAGAGACAGGTGCATATGAGGCTGAAGGTGAAGCAGTTGTGCAGGTATGTGTTCAGAAGTTAAAACAGCCTACAGCTGCAAATGTTGGCATGCCGGTGGCGCTGAGGGAAACGTTGGGGAAACCTCTTTTTGCACATAACGCAGATAACATTTTGACATAACTCAAATATTTCCTTTTATACTCTACAAACGCTTTGGCTTTGTCAGTCAAAACAAGACCATCAATTTATATTTCAAAGGAAAATTTGTACACACACACACACACATATATATATATATATATATATATATATATATATATATATATATATATATATATATATATATATATATACATACATGTGTGTGTGTGTATATAGTATAAAACCAAAAAGCTAAGTGAAACATAAAGAGGATTCAGACCATAATAAACTATAAAACACTGACCCATAACTGTAAATCTTTTAAAAGGAAAAAAACAAAAAGACTTTGTAAATCTGAGGTAAAATATAGAAATAGAGATAGTCCTAATCATAATGGATGTAAAAAAATGTCATTATATAAACAATTGAATAGTTTCTAAGTTACAGCCCAAATTATTTTAGTGTGTGTGACGCCTGATTCTTGTGAACACAAAAAGAAATCAAGCAAACAACAGAACAGCACATCTTTTGATTATAAACACTTACCTTTTATATCTGAAGAATAACTTGTCCTGTCCATGAAGTAAATGCCCACGAGGCCCATGCAGACAGCCATCATGCCCACAAAGAGAATTACCAAACATTTTTCAAGGGTGTTCAGAATCTTGGGCCGACCCATGTCTGTCGCGGTGGCGGAGTGGTACCAAACTGTCCCTCACGCAGCAGTCCACCAACTGATTATCAACACACAGGTACTGTAAACCATACCTGAACTTTGACCACGCAGATAAACAAGGAGCTCGCTCTGATGTGGTACTGCTGCATCCCTGGTGGGGAGCGGGATGGCTGTGAATGAGGTGTATCTATCATAACTGAAGGGTCTGTTCACACTACAGGTTATCCATCTAATGGACCAGCTGGAAAACTTTCAAAAGAACAATAATAAGTAGAAGTTAAACAGCTCATCTACAGTACGTCACAGTTCAGTTAGTTGAAATGGATTTCTTATAATAAATACAACATTGGAATTATTTTCCTTTTTAAAAAAAAAATATAGGCTTATGTGTTTGCCAAAGTCTTGGGAATCATTTGATGTATTTCAGTTTATCATAACTCTGGAGTAAGCAGCAAAGTCATTATCCTGTGTGTTATTTATATCTCTGCCACAAACAGGGCTCAGCAGGAAGTTTGTTGGATGTCATCATCTTTATATCATCAGTAAACCTTCATCCAAATGTTCATGTCTTACCTCTTAGGGCGGTGTTCCAAACTAGACCTTCAAACAAGATTATGGTCCATTTTTCCCAGAAATCAGTTTGGTAATTAAACAAAATGCCACGATTTACAAAACAAAACCAAAAAAAGGGGAATGGCCCAACAGATTACACCTGTGCTGTAGAGCTAAATGGTCCATATAGCATGTATAAGAAGAACTGGACAAAGCCCCTTTGATGTCACATAAAGGTTTTTTAAGGAGTGCTTTTGAAGCCTGCTGTTTCTCAAATGTCACGACCAGTGTTGTGCAAGTTCATACTTCTGATGAACTAATTCAAAGTTCAGTTCACATAGTTTAAAAATGAACAGTTCACGTTCATAGTTCACTATTTTCATTTTGAACTAGTTCAAATTCAGTTCATTTCAATATTTTTAGGTGAGAAGTACGAATGAAACGCCCCCCCCAATCCCCCCCAATCTTAAACCGTTTACCGTATACCAGTGGTCTTCAACCCTGGTCCTCAGGACCCCCTGTCCTGCATGTTTTAGATATTTCCCCTCAGAACCCTGATATAAATGACTGTCATTAACAGACTTGTGCAGACCTGGATGACAAGCTGATGACGACCATTAATTAGAATCAGGTGTGATGATGCAAGAAAACATCTAAAACATGCAGGACAGGGTTGGAGACCCCTGCTGAATACAATCATGTATTGTTCTAGTGGATTTTCAACTTTATTCAGAGGCTGTAAATCTCCAACATTGTAGTGCATTATCAATTTGTCTACCTGTCACTGGGAAATCAGACCTCTTGGTCTTTCTGGAACTTTTTTGATTGTTAAGGACTCGCAGATATTTTCTCCCACTGGGCGGATGCTTTAACTCCACATGACGTTTCAAATTTGAAGTTGACGAGGCAGACGCTCAGACTTGTTTTCTCAGCGCAGGTGGACATAATTTGCACAGAAAGGTTAGTTTCCTACCGTCAGACTCTTTGGGAGACGATGTGTAAAATTCCCGCAGATAATAATAAGCGGATCATCATCTGACGGCTCGCTGACGCTGCGTCTGCAACGTCTCTCTTCACCAGTCAAGGCTGATTTATGGTTCAGCGTTAAATCGACGGCGAAGACTACGGCGTAAGGTACGCGGTGACGCGAACCATACGGTCCGCACACCGCGTACGTAGGTGTAACGTGGAACCATAAATCAGCCTACATTTGTAAAGACTGCAACGGGCTCGTCGAGCATTTTAAATGTGCGCGCCGCCCGCTGGTGAAATAAGAAGGATTATTCCGTAATAATTGGACCTAAACAGTGAAACTCACATAATCTGAACAGATCAAATTCCAGTTCATGATCTGCAGAATGAACAAGTTCACGTTCAAGTTCTTTATGTGTAAATATGTTGCGTTCAGTTCAACGTTCTCACAGAAATGAACGTGTTCAATGAACGCGTTCATTTGAACGCGTTCATGCACAACACTGGTCACGACATTCATCCTTATGAAATCTGTCCGAGCAGCTGGCAGAGGTTAGCTAGGAGCTGTGGTCACCTGGCTTTGTTAGACCCTTTGCAGTAGGGGTATAGCAGTAGGGCAACCCTCACGCCGTTGCAGGATGACTGACTGTTGTCCAGCAGACTTCCATAGGATCCGCCGTGGCTTCTCCAGCCCATCGACTCTAGTACCGCTGTGGAGCTGCCAATGAATATTTGCCATTTAGCCGACACTCGGTTAACGCAAGGTGCCTGCTCTCGGCTAAGTTTCAGTCTTGGAGCCTTTCAGGTAACTGTGCTCTGTTAGTGAAATAAACATCACAACCAAATATGAATTCTGTTAGGTCTTTAATAACACCACAGTTATGCTCACAGGCACCACTGCTGAGCAGCTAAAGTGATGACAGCTAGCCATTGACTGTGCTGGCTTCCAATCAAAAGTCAGTGCCGATAGTAAAGTATTGGCCTTTTTTTTTAAAAAACCAGGCTGTAAATATGTTTATTTCAGCTGCAAAGATATTTTAACATGGGGGTCAGTAGAGAATGACTCACTTTTGGAGCCAGCCTCAAGTGGTCTGCCACTGTCTTAGCTCTGCATTAGCTTCAACCCAGAAAGATGTGCCAAACTCTGGAATAAATAGTTTTGAAATTTATGATTGTTTTTAAAAGCTGAGAAGTTCAGCGACATTCATCAAATGTATCATTAAGAGATTTCAAATAGCCTGGAATAAACGACTGACGGTTAGGGTCATCAATCAAGAACACACTTGGAAGAATAAAGTCTACAAAACAGACTTAGCTGTCGGCTCTAACAAGCAAAATGTGTCATGGCCATTTTATGAATCATGGTCTCATTTCAAAAAAGCATGCAATAGGCCACTTAGGGCCATGATGGAGACTGGTTTGAAGGAGACGGGGAGGCGGTTCCTGGTTGCTTCTTGAAACAGAACAGGCAGATTTTCATCTCACACCTATTTATATAAAGGAAGAGCAGGATCACTGTAATTTGCTTTGCAGTATTGCAGACACCGAGGAGTAACAGCCCATAGTAACAAAAGCAGTGAAGTTGGAAGTAATGAGTTTCACGAGGAGGATTTTCATATTTGAGTGAATCTTTAGTCATATGTGGTATTTTCGTAATGATCCTCTGGACTCATTTTGGCTAAGAATATGAAGCAGCATTGTGTCCTCATTGTTACTACATTTTTTCCTCAAGATTTATGTTATAGATATAAAAAAAAAACAAACCTAGGGTATACTGAGGACAATAGAAAAGATTGTTCTTCAAGCAGAATGATACCCTAAACTTTTTGTTGATTAAATTAAATGTTTCTACATCACCTTCATATACGTGTATCTATCACTGGACCTACTGTACGCCTCACTTCTCTTTCCTCTTTTCTGTTTCACCTTTATCTGTGTTTATTTTGGAGATGTGATTTACGGTCAGCCATAAGCCATAATAAAGCAATAATGAAGCCGGGGAACATGATTTTTAGTGCATGTGTGCACATACAGTATGATGGTTCACATGCATCTAACCCCACACATTCCCCTGTCGAAAGGTTAAACGTGAATAAGCTTGCCTTTTTGCCTTGAGATGCGCAGACAGAAAGTGTCAGTAGACGGCGAGCACACGCTGCCGGGAAGAGAGTCGTTCTGCAGCTTTGGGCTTTGCTGCAGAAAACTTGAATTATTTGACAAGCAAACACTCACACACAGGCAAAGACTGCACTGCAAACAAATGTAGGCCACAAACGCCAGTGGGAAAAGAGTGGCTATAACTACCAGATATCAGACTAAAACAATATGAGGACGTGAAAGGGAGAGGAGCAGATGTTCATTTTATGGAAATCGTCCCGCAGGGAGGGCGCCAGCAGAAGCATTAATTACCTCACTGTTACAGACTCTGGGTGCTTTGTTGTCATCAAAGAGAGAAAAAGGGTGTCTGGGATGAAGGGAAGGGGAGTGAAAGTTCATGATGAAGGCACAAACCATTTAACCAATACAGATGGTAGAATAATGTGATGTTGAACGAAAAATCTCCGGATACCCATTCCAAAATCTTAAAATTTTATCTATGTTCATTACAAACAAACACCCACCCCCCTGGACAGAAGTTCCAGAAGTATCGGTGAGAGGATATGTTTAATCGTGATGACGGTCTGGATAATTGCTTCTCTCCAGGTACTGCATCATCTTCAAGGCTTCCAATGAGGGTTTCTATGTGAATTTGGGAAGCTTGTGTGTTTATTAAGCTAACTGGGTCAATGCAAGCAGCTTTCAAATCCCAATACCGCTGCAACTTGTCTGCACGACTTCAATTATAGCTCAGAAATGCTGCCGCTCCTGATCCTGCTGCTGCTGCTGCCCTCAATTTCTCATCCAAGCATCCAATCTACGGGCGCCGTTACTCAAGGTATGAGATCCGAAAGGTTGATTTTGAATTTATACACAATTTCTTTGAATTAAACATGCAGAAAAGCAATAATAATAATAACATCTCTCCTTCTCACTTTTTTTATATGATTTTTTTAATCTCTAATAAGAGCAAATCAATTTGCACCACCGTCTCCCCTGAGCTCATCAGCTCGGCCACAGTAGTAGATGCCATTAGATTCAGCACCTCAGCGTGAGTCAATGGAGGCCCTTAGGCTGTAACAAGAGGCTCCTGCTTCCTCTCATGGACCATCAGTCTTTAATTGTAGATTCTGACACATGGGCCGGGAGTTTCCTTGTTAAGTGGCGACACTTGAGAGATTATTATTTCCCGCTCATGCTGCATATGAGAGCTGTACTGTTGTGATTAAGCATTGTCTTACACCGCACAGGGTTACAGGTTATATATTTGTGAGATAATAGTTTATTTAAAACTGTTTCTGTGTTTGCCATGTGAACAACTTGGAGCTCTCACCCTAAGGCTTCAACACCTTGTAAGTTTAAAGACGATAAAAACAGTTAAAGGCCGAACCACAGGTGATCCTGCAACAGTCTTTTGAGTTGATACCAGTAATGCTGTTTACATGGAGGAAACTTGCCAATATTGACAATAGTTCTGGGCCAGATTTGAACCTGCAATGTTGCGACATGTGACTCGGGCCACCGAGCGTGAACAATACAACTCACACTCACACTGTTCATTCTCTCTCCGTTAATGTGTGGCTTCAATATCCTTCTTCCTGTTCCTCACCTCTGAAAGGAAACCTTCCCCAGTGATAACCCAGGCCTGTTATAATGACACAATGAGTTTGGGGTAATTAAAAATGAAAGCACAGGTAATTAAAGCAGGGGTGAAAGAATCAGACTTTCAGCTGTGACTTGAAGAGAGGAATTTACGAAAAATCGGCATTGCGTCCTCTTTCATCTCTGTAGAATCTCTTTAATCACATTTATTTTTATTTCTTTCATGTATTGATTTATTTATTGTGGAGCGAGGTCACTGCTATCACCAGATACATCACTGGCTCTTGATCCTACAAAAATCTGAGCAGGTACGTTGGGACAGAGCAGCACAACTCAGTGGCTCACTGCACCCTCTCATCCTAATGGATCAAAAAGACATGGGCACCGGGATTAGACACTTCAGACTGTGTTATTCATTACACGTTGTGACATTTCACGGCACTGCTACGGGTAGAGAGGACTTTTTCGTCCCTGCTATCACGTCCTGACATTAACATGAAGTGACATGCTTGTTAAGACAGTAACAGCAGTCGCCCAGAATTAGTGTTACACCAGCCGGGACAGAACATTCACACTGATGGGAAGTGTTTCGGTGAATATCAAGGCTTTTGAAAGAAGTACGCTTGAAAAAAAATCCAACACTTCCAACAAAGCAATAACACGTAACGTCTCAGAACTGGCCAAAAGTCACACATTAAATAATAAAGACTTATCAGATCAAATATCAGTATAGGAATTGAGTTAATGAAGATTTTTGTGCAACTTTAAGGAACCTTTCATGCAACTTATGGCACGACCACCAATAATCAAAGCCTTGCAATGATGAAATAGCCACACAAACTTGTCAGTGCGTATAGTCTGTCCAGACAACCTTAAAACCAACTTTGGTCTGATCTTCAGACTCAGAGGTTCTCCTTGACATTACTAGCATTTCTCAGGTTTTATACAAGCTTCAATACCTCATCCTCTCTGTCAGGGCAGCTCTTGTTTATTTCTTATCATTTCAAACAGTGTAATGTATTTCCTTGTTTTTAACTAACAGTTATTTTTATTACTAATGAATTTGACATTTAGTTATTTCAAGCAATAAACATCTACATACTCATAAATTGTTTATATAAATTATTAAAAAGCACATCAGTGACAACTTCCCTAAAACTCACATGCAAATCCTGAAATTTTGCCAAAACCAGAGCAACATTTTAATCACTGTCATGTGATACAAACAAGCAGAGAGCCAACTCTCACAATTATTAATATAGCTGACAATTAATTTTCCCACGGACGAAAACACTGTTACAGCTTTCTTCTGAATTGCAACTCGAATGTTTACATACATTTTTATTTTTACAAGTTAGAAACTCAAAATCGGGATCCTGCATTTGGTTTAACTGACCATAGCGATTGTAAACATGTTCCTGTGTTAAATGCTTAGAATTTGAAAAAAAAAAAAAAAAAAAAAAAAACATATAAAGGCTTCCACAGAACTATGCAAAGTTTGAGTTTGGAAAATAGACACTCTACGGTGCCAACGACAACTTTTAAGATGTCCTAAAATTATTCTGAGCAGCCTTCAGCTGATCCAAAATAGTGCAGCGAGAGTTCTGATGAGGATTATCAGGAGATATTGCGTTCCCTCAAGCTTACTTTCTCCTCACTAGCTTCCTATTAAATCCAGGATAACATTTTAGAAATCATCTTCAGACATGAAAAGTCCTACAGGGCTTCTTTTTATTTTACAGAACTCGCAGTTCCACATCATCCCAACAGAGCACTTTTCTCTCAGACTGGATGGCATAGGGTTTCCAAAAGTGCCTTCAGGAGTGAGGCTCCTCTCTTGTGGAACCAGTTATTGTTTAGCTCCTTTAAATGTATAATAAGGTTTATAGTAGGAGCTCGGTTCTTATTACTTTACTTGTACATATAATAATGTCATCATTATTGTAATATATATTATTCTCTTGTGTCTCACAAGCAGATATCCCTGGACTAATGTATCTTTCCTGTCATCTCAGACCTCAAATCTGTAGAGACAGATGACCACCCTCCCTGAGTCTGGTTCAGTTCCATTCTGTTCATCATAGTTTTTTCCCCTCTACTGTCACCTCGGGCCTGCTCAGGACAAGAACTTTGAGTATATATAATATAGATCCAGTGCAGTCTCTTGGTTGCCTTAGGTAGGCTGGGTTTTATTTTTTATTATTATTATTATTATTATTATTATTATTATTATTATTATTATTATTATTATTATTATTATTATTATTATTATTATTATTATTATTATTATTATTATTATTATTATTATTATCCATCCATCCATCCATTGTCCATCTCATTATCCGAATTATTATTATTATTATTATTATTATTATTATTATTATTATTATTTGGCATTATATGAATTTTGGACACAATTGGAGCGAATTGGATCATACCTAAATTACAATGTGGAATTTAAGGGTCTTATGATGACTTTTGTTTGTAGTTAGCAAAATATATATAAACTGAAGTGTATGGAAGTGAATCAAACTCTCTTTGACATAATGAACTGCAACATCCTCAACATCGCTCCAAAACTCAAATACCCAAGTATTTCTGTTCATCACATGCAGTTTGAGCGTCTCCCTGCTCCAGTGACTGTCCTGTTTTCACTCGTCTCGCTTCAAAATCCTGAATTAAGCTGCAATCCTGTCCTTTATCTTGTCTGCTAACCTCTTGACAATAAGCTGCAGCAGAAATATATTGTTAAAATCTCTATTACTGACGGTACAATAAAACAATAGTCAATTTCCTATGTTGGGGGGGGGGGATAAAATAAAACTAAAGCCGGCAATTTTTGTTCTAAGCCTTCTTTCTTTTGACCACTCCAAACATAATGTTAAGACTATTTTTCTTGAGTCTGATTGAAAATCACAAGGAGAAAATTGCTCTGCGGCAACACTTCTCGTTCCACATGACTGAGCCTTTCGTTCGCGTATTTATACTTTATTGTGTGAGAAAACAGAGATATTCGAACGGCTGCAATGGGCACTTCATCCTTACATTGCAGATCCTTAAGACTGCAGTGAATCAGACAGAAGAATTTCAGAAACTCTTGAAGTGAAATGGGATAAGCTGCTTCCTCTTTGGGAATTGTTTGATTTAGGAAACCCATAATGCTGTACATTAATCTGTATTGCCTGGCTGCGTTAGTCTCTGCTGGTTTCAGTTTTCAGTTTCAGTTAAGTTTATTTAAAGACAGGGTAAGAAATACAACAGTTTCTTACCCATAATAACTTTTTCCCACATGCACTGAATTCATCTTTACCATCCATTAACTAGCCATAGTTAGCCATAGTGTGTTTTCTTGTGGGGCATGTGACGTCATCCAGACATGATATCGTCCAGAAATCTCTTACCCTATCTTTAATGTTTTCATCTCTCATCCCAGAAATCCAAGTATACGTACATGAGAAGACAATTGATTATTGAGTGAGGTGCGTATAACTCCGCGATGCTAGGTGGTGCCACCCACACTTTTGTCGTCTTCTTCTTCTCCTACTGTGTTGATATTCTGGTTTTGCAGTGTCTTCACTTCAGGAAGGGGGAGGCACGGGGCAGTCACGAGCTCGGCTAAGCTTGGGTTGCGTATACATGCCGGAATAACTGGAATTACGACGCATTATCTGGCACTAATAGTTAGATCTCAAGAGCTTCAGTTTGTTTCGACTACAGCGCGGCTAAGGTGTATATATGGCTTTTAAAAATGTGATATCGGTCGGATTAAGGCAACAATTCGACTTTCTCTTAGTGCATGTAAACGCATTGACTGATAAATAATTACTATTTATTATTATTTCAACAGTATTGTTCTGTATATGGGTTTATAGCACATTTCAATAGGATAGCTGTAGGTTTTATGTAATTTTACAGAAACTACCAGGACGATGCTGTTTCCTCACATAGGATGATACAAAACTTCTTACTTTACATGTATTTTTGGGTGTTACTTGACTCTAATAACAGCTTTACGCTGCTGCACCACACTTATCTACGATTATTGGTTAACTGACCACAGTAACTGTACAATATTTTGCACTCAAAGTTTACCTTTGAGCTTTTCACGCTGACATTTTTATCTATTTTTTTTCTGCTAAATTGAACTGTTTGTCTGTGTTCCTCAGCAAGTCATTTTGAATATTTTCCATGACTGAATTAGTGTTTACAATCTTTGTCTGTGGGCTTTAATAAGAAACTGCAGGGCTACAGTCACTTCTTTGTCAATGAAAAGGAAATAGTTGGGAGAAAAGTTACATCTATTAATAAAGTACTCAGACCTGTTAATGATCAAGAATTCTGTTTGATGCTAATTTCTCCAACACAGTGTAAAACTGAGCGACCTTCAGCTCCAACAGCTCCAGACTGTCAGCCTCCATCTCCTGTTAGCAGCCCTCGTGTTGCCTGCAGCCGTAGCAGACATGGTAATGTTAAAAGGGCTGCATTTATGTAAGGCCCTCCTAGTCTTCCTCACTGCTCGAAGCACTTTTACACTTTCAATGAACATTCTGGAGTTAAACACAACCCTAGGCCTATTAGTAGTTGAACTTCCATCAGGGACCAAAAAAACAAACAGAAAAGAGTGAATTGAAGCAGTTTTGAGTGAGAGTGGAATTTTCTTCTGCAGCAAAACAGCAATAATATTAACACAGGGGAAACTGGGATATGTCAAAAGTAAATTGCTATTTTAAGTGAAATTGCAGTTCAACTATGGGTTAGGTTAGATATGTATGTCAAAATAGAAAGAAAAGGGCAAAAGCTCTCCTCTTCTTGTTTCTATTGAAAGTAGTTAGACTTGTGACATGGTGGCTGGGACCAGGAGACCTTCCTGTATGATCAGTTGTTTGTATGCACTTTATGTACACGTATAGTTCAAAGGATTTGTAGAGTCTCAAATTCTTTTCAGAGTAGCTATCTATTCTGACATAGCCCCTTTGGCTCCTGTGTTAACAATAATTAGCATTTTGCCCGACACATACTCCACTCTCATATAAAACTTCTTGCAGTAGATTCCCGTCTCTTTGGTCGCTATTGAAAGTTTACACCCATCTGTTAATAGACCTGTTAATAGATCTGTTAATAGACCCAAGGTTGTTTTCACTCGCCAATGTTTCTTTAAGAGACTTTCAGCTCTTCACACGCTCATATTCATGCTCGGTATGTACAGAGGGTACGGAAAGTATTCAGACCCCTTTACATTTTTCCCTCTTTGTTTCATCGCAGCCATTTCCCAAAATCAAAAAAGTTCATTTTATTTCTCATTAATGTACACCCAGCATATTTAACTCCTTAAATTTAACTCCTAATCCTCCTTGAGATGGTTTTGCTCCTTCATTGGAGTCCAGGTGCGTTTAATTAAACTGATTGGACTTGATTAGGAAAGGGCCACACCTGTCTATATAAGACCGAACAGCTCACAGTGCACGTCAGAGCAAATGAGAATCATGAGGTCGGGGCTTGACAGTGGGCTGACAGAAGCCTTTTCTCAGTGCAAGACATATGAAAGCCCGCATAGAGTTTGCCAAAAAACACGACAATGACTTCCTGACTAAGAAAAATAAGATTCTCTTGTGAGGTGATACCAAGATTGAACTTTTTGGCGTTAATTCTAAGCGCTATGTGTGGAGAAAAGCAGGCACTGCTCATCACCTGCCCAATACAATCCAAACAGTGAAACATGGTGGTGGCAGCATCATGCTATGGGACAGAACGACTGGTTGAAATTGAAGGAAAGATGAATGCGGCCAAGTACAGAGATCCTGGCAGAAAATCTCTTCCAGAGTGCTCAGGACCTCAGACTGGGCCCAAGGTTCACCTTCCAACAAGACAAAGACCTAAGCTCATGGCTAAAATAACAGAGGAGTGGCTTCCGAACAACTCTGACCATTCTTGTCTGGCCCAGCCAGAGCTCTGACCTAAACCCAATTGAGCATCTCTGGAGAGATTTGAAAATGACTGTCCACCAACATTCACCATCCAAACTGACAGAACTGGAGAGGATCCCCAAATCCAGGTGTGAAAAACTTCATCATTCCCAAGAAGACTCATGCCTGTACTCGCTCAAAAGGGTGCTCCTATTCAATACTGAGCAAAGGGTCTGGTTACTTATAACCATGTGATATTTCAGTTTTTCTTTTTTAATAAACTTGCAAAAATGTCTACGTTTCTGTTTTCTTCTGTCAAGATGGGGTGCTGGGTGTACATTAATGAGAAATAAAATGAACTTTTTTGATTTTAGCAAATACCAGCAATGAAACCAAGAGGGAAACATTTAAAGGGGTCAGAATACTTTCCGTACCCACTGTAGTTTTTCTCTCAGTGATTTTCTCTGCCACACACAATCACACACCAATAAAAGCAACGTGGTTCTCTGTGTCTTGTCCAAATACACTCACATGTGGAGGGTTAAGACCAGGAATCGAGCCAGCCAGCACCCTGATTTTAGAGAAAAACACCATGTTACCGAGTTATTGATTAATCTTTTGGTATTTGTCCTCTTTTTTTGGACTTCATCTAAGACATTCCTGTGCCTCCACTCTTAGGGCCTGAGTTACTAAAGGTTTGCGTGCGTAAAAACGTGTGCAAACTTGACATCACCCGCAAACCAATGTGCAAGCTGATCTACTAATAGCGTGCAAAGAGGACTGCGCCTCTCAAATGAGCAAAATAGCACACGCTATTCATTAAGTACTTTTGCCCTGATGAATAATCAATATGGGGCGTACCTGCCAGAAATCGCTAAATACTGGGAGGGGAAAATGCAAATATCTCCTTTTACCACACGCAATGAGATTTACCAAGCCTGAAAGTTTTTGCGGGGATTGTGATTGCGTCTGTATTTAATACGTTCGAAAGGAAGGTGCTAATCTGCCCAGTATTACGCAGGGATGCCATTGGTGCCTGATTTGAGGACTGGGGTGGGGATGGCTCAACTTGTGGTGAGAATTCTCCACATGCAAAAGGAGAAATATTTTATTTGAATGTTAAATCGAGTATTATTCAGCAAAAGGTTGCCACAGGAGGCACATTCATTTTTTTATTTGTGATAATAAATAAATCACGTGTTTTCATGGAGAAAAAAGTGTTTCTTATTGTGCGCCTATACTTGTTCTGCAGTCATACCCCGGTGTTGTGCCGTATTCAGCACCCCTGCCGTGAAAAGCACCCCCTCGTCTGACAAAAATGATATTCTCATTCTGTGTCACGTTCTGTTTAGCGTCCAGTTTTGTGTTAATGATTCATGTTTAAATGCGCTCATGGATTCCACAATAGTCATACTTTCCCACAATCACAGTCACAGATAACAAAAATTGAGTAAATGGTTATTGATGTCATCAATTAATAGCCTGCTTACTGTGTTGTCTTCCATAATATTTGTAAATATATATAATATAAACTCCTAAGTATGTGTTTGTGTGAGTGTGTATATATAAATATATTGAAGTGTCAGTGTGTTGTTTTTTTTCTTGGTCTACTTATCATTGAATATACGAGGGGGTGCTTTTCACGGCAGGGGTGCTGAATACGGCACAACAATTTGCCTCTTCCACTAATATCTCTAACTCCAACTCGTCAAATTTCATTTTGCGCTCGCAAACCGTAAGAAACGCAACACCTCATTTAAATACTGCTGTTTGCACCTGTTATCAATTGCGCACGCAAACTTAGTTGATCACCCGCAAAACACACAACAACAGCACGTGGAAACTTTTTCAGTGCACACGCAATTTAGTACTCTTTATTTAGGATCTTAGTAAATCGGGCCCTTAGACATCTAGATTTAGTTGATCATTCTGCCATAATATTGATAACAGGCTGATCATCATTGTGTTCAACATAAAATAGTGTGCTTAGCATTTGTTATAGAATACAGGTTCGTATTTAGTGTTGTTCTTATTTGTTTGTAAAGTTTTAAATTTAAGTTTGCCAACATGTATGATGCCCCATTCCAACTGGTCACACAATGTTAGTTTTTCAAGTGATCAGCTTTTGCTTGAATTCCTACAAGTAAACAATGAGAAACACTGGAAAAACCGCTTAGTTTCTGTAAGTCAACACACATATACCTTTACATCCATTTAAAACCAGGATTTGAAACTATTTAGATCTGTTTCATCATTTGTTGCTTGTTCTCTCTTGTTCGTCTCATTTGCTTCACAGTTTAATCAACCCTTATTATCTTAGCAGTGGCACTGTTGAGTCCCACTGAATCTGCTTAAAGTTTCACAACAGAAATGAAAAATATGTGAAAGTCAGCATAGTTTTTCTTCTTGTTTTAATAGAAAAACCAGAGAATAACAGCAATTGGACAGCCCATTTACGTATGCATACAGTTCCCTTATTTTACACGCCAAGAACAAATGAATGCATGAAAAAAATACAGCCAGTTTAGAAATTTAGGGTCTCAAAACACCTCAAAAACATATGCAAAATGCACCAAATATAATGAGATGTTGGCTGATATATATTTGCACAAATGATAAGATGATTTGTTTACCTCATGATTAGTGATTTATGGTCAAATCTGGACTTTAAGTCATACAACTGCCATTGAATCTAGGATGCATGCCTTTTATTATTGCCTTTGTTAAAATCTCCTTTCTCTCTTTTGATAACATCTATTTCTATAAAATAGGTCTATAAATGTCCATTTTATGCTTTTATATCCTATCTTGCTTGATCACAGACACCACAAATATTTTGACTCTTTATGCTACAACATTCCAGTATACGTACTCACGGGGATCGGTGCCCCGTTGTTTCACTTGGCATTGCAATCGTGACGAAGGGAGGACAAACACGGTGACCTCTAGGGAAAGGGAGGAGTCTGCCACTGGCGACCTCCGTTCTGTGCTACTCCAGAACAGAGGAGGGAGGGGGACGCACGCAGCAGTTGGGCCGTCTGACATTTTGCAGCATTGACCTGAAAATGTTCTGCTGCCTCCTTTTGTTCTTTTTACCAAGTTGCGGCGAATCAACAGCCGAGATTGACTTACGGAAGGAGGTCTGGGCTATCAGTTTCTTCTCTTGCTCCCTGATTTTACACTGCAAGTGACTCTGAATGGCAAAACCAAGGGATTCTGGGTCCACTGAAGCCCCGTAAACCTCCCAAGTCATCCCCTGTTCATCCCAGAGGACATCATGGACGCTTTTTCCTTTCTGCTTCCCTGACTGGTCCTCCTTCTTGTCGTTTCTCTGGGGCCCTTTCTTCTGCTGGCCAGAATTCGTCACCCTCGAAGTCTTATTTTTAGTATGATCTGACTTGGTTGTGAGGTGTGCTGCTGCTGCTGTTGTGGTTACTGTGATCAGGGCCTGCTCGGTCTTGGTCGTAACAACAGCCTGAGACAGCGCAGCGTTGCTACCGTCAGCAAATCCAGATTTGGAAACAGCGGCCGTCCCCAGGGGTGTCCCCGCTTTGAGAGAAGGAGCTTCAGCACTTTTATGTTGCGGGTCACCTGTCTCGCCCGGCTTCTTCTGACTGTTGTGTTCAATGTTGATTTGATAGACCGGCTGAATGTTGCACAGAACCGAGCCCGTTTCTTTCGGTTTGGCTCCCAGACTTGAGTCAGGCTGCTGGAAACCAGTACTTTGACTAGGGCACATCTCTGCCTCGACAGTGAGTCTCTCTGACGTCTGATCAGTGGAGCTGGATATGGGTGTTGTGTAGATCTGGTGGAGACCCACGCCGTCGTTAACCTGGTAGACCACGGCCAAACTCTGCGGCTCGTCCCAGTGGACCGCGCCAGCGCTAGGCCTGCGGATCGCATCGCAGGGCAGCAGGCTTGGACTTGTAGCCACGGCCTTACTGGTTGTGTTCGCCACAGCCTGAACCTCCATGTCATGACACTTCTTGGCCGGGGCCGGCGATAGGGACGAGGTCATAGTTGAAGCCTCCCTGTAACGCTTGCATTCCTGCTCTCGCACAGAGACAGCTGTGACAGTCTGGCAGGTTGCCTCAGCCACCTGCCCACACGCTTGCATGTTTTGTGTCACCGGCAGCAGAGTGGAGGGGTCCTTCTGTGAGGGCACAGGCGGATTTTTATCTTGGGAGTCTTGTGGTCCTTTTTGTGTTGGAGAATCCTTCTCTAGATGCGCTGAACTTGTAGTCTCGTTCGGGGACATCCCTTCTGTTACTTCACCCTCATTTAATGGTGTCGTGGAAGAAAGGGGAGTTAAAGGCTCCTGTTTCTGTTTGTGATTCGTCGCTACATGAACAGAGCTCGGTGAACACCTTTGTAAGTGATCTGATGCTTCGGTTTTCTGTGGCGTAGGTGCATCCGTGCTTGGAATTGACACAACCCCCATAATTTCCTTTTGATAACCAGATGCTTCTTTATTAAACTCACTGACGATGTTAAGATTTTTGTCATCTGAAGTAACTTTTTTCCCACGGCTCTCTGGCGCTGCATCTCTGGTCGAGGACGCCGGCTTCGCTTGCTGCCCCACTGCTGTGTTCGGCTCTTTAACTCTGCAGTCATTGTTATGCGTGTCGACTTTTGAGGCTGCAGTTACAGCAGATGATAAACCGGCCGGACACACATCCTTTCCACCAGCCGGGCTCAACTTTTGAATGTTGGCATTAGAATCCCTCAACTCGCCTCCTGCCTCATCCACACACTGGCCTGTTGGTGACAATTTTGGCAGGTGCTGCTCTCCACCTGTCACAGCCTCACACTCTGTCTGGTTTCCACTGCCGGGTGCTGGTTTGTCTGTCACAGTGCTGTTGACTAGCTCACCTCCCTCGGAAGCTGTTGTTGGAACATGTGGGATGAGGTCGGTGGGAACAGTCATTAGAGAAAGGTTATCCTGCTGGTCAGGAGCTGTGAGTGTGGCTTTTGGACAAACCTGAGAAAGTTTGAGGTGGGGATCTTTGCTCCAGTTGGCATTAGACTCTTTATTTCCCTGTGAATCCACCTCAGCCAGATGAGGCACCATCTGGACCGTCACTGTCCTTTTTGGGTTGGTACCCATGTCGGATTCCGTGTTTCAGTCTTTAAATATTGCCACAATCCAAAGACAGAGACAGATGCGCAATCGGCCACTTTATGCAGTCCCCTGAGGGAAGAAAGCAGAAACAGAGACACAGTTTAACCCTTACACTTATCATTAAATTACTGGGGTGATTATACACAGATAAGACTTTTAGATTATGTATGACGGATATAAAATAATCTTTGGTAGAATAAAGAGCCAAGCACCAGAATATTCTACTACCTATAACCTAATCTAATCATTATAAGCTGTGATTCCAATTATCAAAAAACTTCACATTATTATATATTATATATTATATTATTATATTTTTCTTAATTTCATCAAATGCAGCTACTATATTTTTTAGTCATGTAATTCCAACATATTTTAACCTCTTTCAAAGGACAAGGGAATAGTTAACAAAAAAGTCAGTAATATCCCCAAAGAGGCAGTGAAAGTGCTGTGTCACACTAAATTGGAGCAAAGCTACCAGTCTGTGAGTAAAAGGAGCAAAGTATCATCTGGAAGTGCATGCAGATGAGAAAGAAATTTTGATGAAGAACTGCAGATATATTCTACGCTTGGTGGAGTGCATCAGTGCTGGTTGGTATGTACCTTGAATAATGTATTTTGCTGCACATAAAGGGACACTAAAAGCAACTTCAAAGATGAGATGAAACCCTCAGACGGCAGTAATACTAATTTGATTTAATCCAACGTCCATCACTGTGTTCTGTGATAAATACCAAACAGTAAACACATAAACACATTGCATTAATCTGTTTGTTGTTGATCATTATTTGAATAATAAAATCACATTAAACATTTATTGTAGAGCATTGTGTGTTTACCAGAAGTAGGTTTTGATCTACCCTGCTTACCTTTTATAAATAATCCTGCAAAAGTCAGTCGACTGCACACTGAAAGCATTCATTTAAAGCTGACCTACTGCTGCCTTGACATTAAAAAAAAAGAAACGAAAAGAAAAAATCTGTCTTTAGATCCCTCTTTTATTCAGTAATGATTGTGATGTAAATTCTAAACTGTGAACTGCAGTCACACACATTTTCCCTCCAAGGCTTCATGAAGGTCTCATCACTGTCTGACTCCTGAACATGCCAAGACATCTGAGCAATACTGCAAAGAGTGCGCTGTCACTCATCAGACATCAAACACATGGGGAATCAGACGAATCTGCAATAATAAAGCACTACTTTAAGAGAAAAAAAGGACCACGGATCGATAGTTGAGCGATGTTTCATCTTCTATGAAACTAAAGTCTCATTGTTTCTTCTTTGGGATGGACAGCAACCAAAATAGTTAATTTTATGTTATATTCATGTCTGATAATTGATGTCATATATGCTTTTTTATGGCATTATTTTCAGCTGAGGATCGAAAGACACAAAATAGCGGTTTATTGGTTTGGGTCATGAACAGGTTTCAGACATTTGCACGAATCTGTCTGTCCTCAAAGCGCATATTTTATGGAAAGCACA
Source organism: Cololabis saira (assembly GCF_033807715.1). NCBI lineage: Eukaryota > Metazoa > Chordata > Actinopteri > Beloniformes > Belonidae > Cololabis > Cololabis saira. The sequence goes on from NC_084587.1 coordinate 21,681,608, forward strand.
TCCCGACTGTGTTTGGGTATTCGTTAATTAAACGCCCGTGTGCCTGTATTTGTTCTCTTCTCCTATTTCTCTGCAGTAGTTTGTCCAGCGATGGAGACGAATGCATGCACAATGTTAAATTGATGCAAAAAAAAAAAAAACAACACATGCGGCATTCAAGTGATGCACTCCACCTATCCAGGCCAATTAAGATCTATGTCATGCCTCTCATTTGGTCAACACCATAATTGCTGAGTTGATTTGACCTTGTAGAATAAATGCACTACATAAATGCACTGATTATAAGGTCAGAATACAAGTCTGATTTAAATGCATGTACAAATAGATAAATAAAAAGGATGGTTTACCGTGATGTCCCGTGCTGGAGGGCGCCGTTTTTGCGCGTCCGTGTTTGTGAGATCAGACTAAATCCTAGAAATGAATATGGAAAATTCAACCCTATGTCGGTGACACCAAGCCCCGCCTTCCACCAGAATGAGTCTTAAGAGGTATCGATCCTCCTCAGTCAAGTGAGAAATTCAAGCACTCTGACTGACTGGCTGTGCGCAATGAGTCACAGCCGACCGACCGATGGATGGATGGATGGGTGGATGGATGGATGGATGGATGGATGGATGGATGGATGGATGGATGCTGCCTCCGAGCTCTTTGTTACCTATGGCTCACGCTTTCAGTGAGGGAGGCGTTCATGAAAAGCGGCATGCCGGTGGTTTCCCATCTGGTATCCCAGAGCGGTGCATGAGCGGGTCCTCGCAGGGCAGGCAGCGTGGTGCAGCGGATGAATGGATGAATGGATGAATGGGAGAGGTGAAGAGCATGCACGCAGCGCGCAGCCGCAGGCGTCCACAGGAGGGTCACCTGCACTGCAAATGGATTATTTCAGATTCCTCATGGACACAAATATACATGCAGGAGGAGGGGAGGGTTAGTCAACTGCCTCTATGTGTGCCTTAAGGGATTGATAAATGACTTTATAACAAGGACATACTGAAGGTTAGATTTGGTATATGCCTGTCTCGAGGATGAATCTTGGTTCATGTTAAAGTCTAAGTGAGATAAATACGGTAGGATGAGAAATCTAAGATGGTATTGGAAGTCTGTCAGGCTATTCACATCTGATAAATGTGGCCAATGCGGTGAAGTAGGTTCAAATAAAACTGTGATCACTAATTTGCCCTCAGTGGATACATTTCCTTGATTGGTGGCTGTTAATAAACAGTCTGAAGAGCCTTCATGACTCTAAAACTGACTGAAAAAAAGAAAACAGTGTTAGGGACAGCTTCCAGACATGTACAACCTTAGAACTGCAGTCGTGCTTTCTGTACTTAAAGAGGCAAACCAAAGCAAAAATTGTTGTGGATCAAAGCTTGGTCCAAAATTGTCTGTAAAGATTTAAACTAGGATTTTTTATTGGGACTTATGCATTTAATTAATATTTTTGATATAATCGACACTGGCTAAGAGGGAAAACCATGTAACGTGTCTCAGTAAGATGTTGGACCATCATGTGCTGTCAGACCAGCTTCTCGGCGTTGTTTCTTCAAGATTTACTGCAGAGATAAAACACAATTCTTCCCAAAAGTAGTCCTTCATTCGGTGTTTTGAAGACCGGGGAAGAGAAAGATGTCAAATACAGCAATACATACTCTCCATTTAAGCATTAAATAAGCCTAATTTCTATTAGAAGTGAAGGGTTGTAGCATATGTTCATCATTTTCATGCATCCACTCCTGTCATATGGAGACATAGATGAAACCACTTCCATCAGGAGACCAGTTTCATTGACAATAAAGGTGATCACTCAGAGCAACTTTGTACAGTAGGAATAATTATTACTTCAATGACTGTCATAAGCCTGCAGCAAGAACCAGCTGCAGCAAAATAACTCCCGCTGTTTGGTCGAAGGTTGACAAGCAGACCCAAATCATGCAGTAAATATCAAAATAACATCATCATCCGATTCTCCTCGCTGTAAAGACCAACGAGTCTTGTTCTTTACTTTATTTTTCAGCCATTTGCTAAACAAACAGGCTTTCTGACTTCATTATACCCATTAGAAATAAACAGCATCCGTGCTTTTGATAAAGGTCCATTGGGGGACACAAGATCTAGGAAGAGATCCTGAGTATCTCAGTCACTTGTTTACTTACAGTTTGCACATAAATTTTAAGTTTATCTTTTGTTTACCTGATTATTAAACTGACATAAATAAATACATTAATAAAGAAAGCTGGAATGGAAGAATGGAGCTCCAAGAATGTACATTTTATATTACGGTGATCTTACATTCCCCCAAGACAATCAGGGGAAGAAATTATCGTATTAAAACTTCCTCCTCCTTGCTCTCCATTTTGCTCCTGCTCTACATCACTGATGTCTCCTCTTCAGGTCATCCTCATCAGCTTCTCCCATGACAGATGTTAAAAAGATTCAGAATCGCCCAGAGCAAAAGCAAAATGCTGCCAGAAAAACACTGCCCATATAAACACGTCATTATGTGTTTATGGAGAGATATGTCAATGCAACATTCAAGAAAGGACATTTACTTCATTTAGCTATTTTTCATCTTTCAAATGGAGCTTAAAATTAGTTGTTTCGTGTCTCTTGGGGCTTTATTATCTGAACTAATATGAGAATTATAGGTTATTTCCCAGCTCATAGACTAATCCTTCATACTATTAATAGACTACAAACTAGGTGGTTATAAAGGACTCAGTTTTCAGATGTATCCAGGGTATTGGAGAGGAATTGTTCTTGCTGTAACATAATACAGCCGAGTCCTGCAGCCTATGAAACCCAGACGAGCTGATCAGATGAGAGGCTAGACTGTGGCTTCATTTCCTTCTTTATGATTGGTGAGCATCTCAGGACTGGTTGCATACATTGCTGATCAACCAGATTGCAGCTTTGACATGAAAGCTTGAGAGCAGCCAGTGTGGAAAAAAATTTTGGGATTTGAACTTTGGTTTAGTTTTAAATATTGATTTGACAATGCATGTCACAGAATAGGATAAATAGAGATTTGATGTCCAAAAGTTGTATAATATAACTGGTTTTCTTGTATAAACAGCCCATTGCTAGTCTTTACAGTCAGTACAATCCAGTGTACAAATTTCAAATCTGGCATCACCTTTTGGTTGAATTTGGAAAAGCAATGATTTGATTTCCTCCTCCTGAGGAAATCAAAGCCCTTACACTGAGAGAAATAAAGAGCAACCACAAAATTTACAAATATCTATAGATCTCATTTTGTTTGCTGCTTCTCAGTTTTCGTATATCTTGCCCATATTTTGTATCGATAAACATTATTTTATTTTCCTTTCTTTGTTTCTGTCTTTTATACCTTTTCCTTCATCTTGTGTGGGGTTTTCTTTAGTCAAATCTACCATTGCCTGTGTTTTTGTGACTGTTACTTCAAATTTTGGTAATTGTCGATTGACACAATCCTAGAATGTTTGTTTTTTTGTTTGTACTGTTTATTCCGGATATGCCAATTACCAGGAAGCAAAACAACAAAGCACAGAAAAACCGAAACTAAATGACAAATTTCGAAAAGGAGTGAGAAGAAGCATAGCTTATTAGCTCTCACCCCTTTGTCCAAAATAAAAAAAATATATATATATATATATATATATATATATATATATGTAGCCTATGTATGTGTGTATGTATATATACATATATATATATATATATATATATATATATATATATATATATATATATATATATATACCGGTATATATATATACATACACACATACATAGGCTACATACTGTATCCATATATACACATACACTTTGTTTATGTTCCTCACTTAGGTTGTCTGTATTCTTTGACATCATCTCTATAATTTATCATCTATAATTTTATTTTTGTTCAAGCCCACATCCTTGTGCCCAGTAAGTTATTTTCGTCTAGAAAAGAAGTAGAAGTATTTGATGTATTTTTTAATTGTACAAATTACAAACAGCAGGAAACTGGACCACATTACACGGGTCATGAAATCACTACACTGGCTTCCAGTGAGTCAAAGGATAGAGTTTAAAATCTTACTGCTGGTCTACAAAGACCTGAATGGTCTTGGACCAAAATACATGCTGGATCTGTTAGTTCCCTATGAAGCTCCCAGACCCCTGAGGTTCATCTGGATCTGGTTTGTTGTGGTTCCCAAGAACCAGAACCAAGCAAGGTGAGGCAGCGTTCAGTTATTCTGCTCCTCCCCGGTGGAACAAACTTCCTGTAGACCTGAGGTCTGCTCCAACTGTCAGCTCCTTTAAATCAGGGCTAAAAACATTACTGTTTACTGAAGCGTACTCTTGAATTAAATACTTACCTGCTGTACTCTGCTGCCCTTATTTTTAACAACTTGTGCTTTTTATTATTTTACCTCTTTTCTTATCACTGTATTTCATTTTATCTGTTATTTACTGTTTAACTGTGTCTTGCTGCTTTTAATGTTGATGTAAAAGCACTTTGAATCACCTTGTGTTGAATTGTGCTCTACAAATAAACTTGCCTTGCCTAAGTAAGAAGTCACCACTAGATGGCGCTGACTAAGCGTGGCTACGACCATGTTGTGTTCAAAGACGTCATGTCTTTTAGATAAAAGGCCAAATTTAACCTAAGTATATGTTAACAAATTAGCAAAATATTACATCCTAAATTGTTTAGTCGTGTCTTACATCCATTTAAAAACTCGAATGTGTATATTTTCTAATAAGCGTGTCTGTTTCGAGAGTGTGCATGTATTGTCCAGTGTGAACCTGAACGCACCGTAGCTGGAGCTGCTAACCTTTTACCACGCAGAGCATCTTCAAAGTGCAGGTAAGTCTCTTCAACTTCTTACCTTTTTTAAGCACCCATAGCAGTGTAAGGTGAATTTTTAATGTATGATTATCTTGAATTCAATCCCATTATTCTTTCAACCCCACTAAATCTGATTATGCCAAGCTATCAAAATGATACAATGACAGACTAAAACAATACAACCTGTTGTCTGAAATGCTATTTGAGAGTTTGAAGAAGGCTCCTAGTATAACTAGTTAATCAAATTAAACGTGTATAGTCAGTAGTTTTGGTAAAGCGACTCTAAACTCTCTTGATGTTTGTCACAAAGAGGAATGACTGCATGTGTGTGTAGTTAGCATTAGCAGCAAGGCTGTTGTTGATATTATTGTGTTGGCATCTCCTCCAGTCTCTTCCTCTAAGTTGTTCTTTAATAGTAGCTCACGGTCACCTGAGCAGCTCAGATGCAACACTTGATTTGAACTGTGGATGCTTTTAGCAATTGTTAGCTCCTGTGACCCGAGCAGCAGCATCTGCTCCAGTCACGTCGACACACCACACACTGAAGGTTGATTTATGGTTCCGCGTTACACCAACGCAGAGTTACGGCGTAGGGTACGTGGCGACGCGCAACTACGCCATATGGTCTGCGTCGATTTAACGCGGAACCATAAATTCAGGCCGAATCTCAGTGAGGCATCTTCATGTACAGGACTGTCTCAGAAAATTAGAATATTGTGATTTTCTGTAATACAATTACAAAAACAAAAATGTCATACATTCTGGATTCATTACAATTCAACTGAAATATTGCAAGCCTTTTATTATTTTAATATTGCTGATCATGGCTTACAGCCTAAGAAAACTCAAATATCCTATCTCAAAAAATTTGAATATTCTGGGAATCTTAATCTTAAACTGTAAGCCATAATCAGCAATATTAAAATAATAAAAGGCTTGCAATATTTCAGTTGATTTGTAATGAATCCAGAATGTGTTGTGTTGTGTTCTTATTGGTTCAATCGCCGTAGTGCATGTTGCACTGCAATTTTTTTTAAACGTTAATTGAATTAGCTTCAGCTCAACATTAGCTAAAACATTATAATATAGTAACAACAAAGCTACTCACTTAGATTATTTAACCTACTTTTTATTATCAAGTTTATTATACTTAACACTACTAAATTCTTACTACAATGTTTGGTTGAACCAGATAACTGTTTTCTTCTTTGGTTGTCTTATTCTGATTTTATGATTAGCTATACTTTGTTGACATCTATGCATTGCTAAGTAAGTGCAAAAGATCTTCCTAGAAAAATGCTTAATTGACCAGGATGTGAAGCATCTGGACTGAAACTGAGTGTCTAAGTTACCGTACCAAAAAGAAGACTTGAGAAATCATGCAGATTTCAGTAGATTTAATTAAACAATTGCATGTTAAATGGTCAAAACATACATCAACAGGCCTCTCCGAGAGGCCTGTTGATGTATGTTTTGAGGCCTCTCGATGCAGAATGACAATGAAACAGAGGAAGTGTAATGATTTTAAAACACAAAGTATGATTCATTCTGACAATTCGAGTCGACAAAAACATATTTAAGGTCGGTGTTAATCATTTTTTTGAGCAGACTACTGTACGTTTAGCGGGGCCAAGGCTATTATTTTGCTGCTCTCAGCAGTTTTGGTTTAATCAAGTAGCCAAGGTTGAATTTTCCATCATGTTTATTAATATTTGTATCTTCAAAAAGTTGAACTATCAATAAGGGGCTTTTGTGTAGCGTCATTGTCAAAACATCAAAGTATGCACAAACTGTATTACATCAGCTTTAAAGGCAGGATGAAGGATTTCTAGAAAATGCTTCTTATGTTGACATTTGAAACAAAACATCAACGAAACAAGAAGAACCAGCCACAACGTGTGCGATCACAAAATTGGCAGCAAGCGGAAGGAAAGGAGATGTTCCCTCAATGTGACAAAAACATAAAACGAACTGAAGTAGAATCCCGTACCTCGCCTTTCAGGGTTTAAAAAAATTCTGATCAGATCCTCCGATCAGTAATAGTGGAAACCACTGATCAGATCGTTTAGAACCAGTATGTGCAGATATTGATTGGTGGTTATTGAAGGAACTTTGATGTTCAGTACAGATCTAAGCCATGTTTAGATCTGTAGCATGTTTATTGGTTTTTATAACTTGTTAACAAGTTATAAAAAGAAAATTCCTCATCTCCATGAAGCTTTTTTTTTTTTTCCTGTGTGTGTCTCTCTAGAAAATGTTTGGGTACATCTGGCAGTACGTCTACACATCGTTTCTGAGGTACTGGCTGAAGTGGCTCATCAGACAAGCGACAGGAACGTGTGAGCTGCAGAGAATATGCTCAGGATACAAACCAGGGGCGTCAAGAACGACTAAAGCAGGTAAATTCATGTGATGTTTTTTTTTTTTTTTTTGTTTTTTTTAAATCTACCTTTTGTCTGTTCACTAATCTTTTTCGTGTGCACTTTTATAGAATACTCTCTCCAGTCTTCAAAGAGCCAGGTAAGAAATTTTATATCACTGTTTAATTTAGTTTAAATCCGTGTTAGCTTTAAATGCAGCTGCAATTCTTGAGGATTAAGTGGAACAATTTCTCTAGTTTAATGTTCAGGCGTCTTTTATACAGTTGATCATTCTTGATTACTCCTGATCACTCGTGCCTGCTCATTCCTGGTAAACTGATATACAAGTATTTATCATCCTGTTGAAGTTAATTGTTAACCAAAAGTATATGATGTTTACTTGTTACAGCTAGAGTTAGATTAGTATTGTAATAAAATAATAGATTAATAGATAAGTTAAAAGCTTTTTTGTGTAAATTAAAATGGTAAGCATTTAGTGTAGATAAGAAAAATGGAAGAAAAAACAAGTACATGCAGACGTATAGAAAAGAAAATATTGTCATAGGCTTCGTCTTTAAAAAATAAAAGTCTGAATAATAACCGAACTGGATTCGGGACCAGGTTAGATACACAGACATTGAAAAGTTTTATCCTTTGCTTTGCTGCCAACTTTTACATGGTCTTTTAGACTGTTGGTTTTATGAACTTTAGGTACATCATATCTTCTGAGCTTAATCAGTTCCTATCTTTCGCCATAGCTGCCAAGTTTCAATAAAGTGCCTGTACATGTGATTTTTAGTTTTGGTCTGCTAAGGAGTTTCCAGCGTACAGTGTAGACTCTACAGGGTTCCTACGGGTGCTTGAAATCCTTGAAGTGAAATTGAGTGGTTGAATTTCAATGTTGTGTTTAAAAGGCCTGAAAAGTGCTTGAATTTTAGTTTAAGTGCTTGAAAGTGCTTGAAATTATAACTGTGTCTTTCACAAAATTGGGATCAGACTGTATAGTTTAGTTATTACAAGGAGAAATAAAATCATTAAGATGAAACATAACTAGATGTTTACAGCATGATACAATGTACATAATTGTGATTAAAAAGCGTAAAAAATAATTACGAGTATATATATTCCTGTAGATATTTTACCCCAGCGATAAGGTGCTTGAAGATTTTGAAAATAGCCCTTGAAAGTGCTTGAATTTGACCTTGATAAATGTGTAGGCACGCTGATTCTTTTCACTATTCAGACAGATGTGCTTTTAGATATTTAGATGTTCCCTATCTGACTCTATATCTGTTTTTAAGTTACCTAAACCTCTGTGTTGTTCTTCCGTAGGTTTTAAAAGCAGCTTTGGAAACCAGCAAGGAGAATTCAGAACAATGTGTGGATCAAATTATAAAAGAAAAGAACATTAAACCCCAGAAGGATCCCCAGTACGGTTATCTCTGTTACCTTGAATTTGTTGTATATCTACAATTCTTTTAATTGTATTATACTACTGTGTTTTTATATATATATATATATATATATATATATATATATATATATATATATATATATACATACACACACACACACACACTTAATGGCCTAATCTCTTCTGTCTGTCTTCTGTCTTTCTTTAGGTTCAAAGGAAGCTTGCATATCTGTCTGCTACAGATTTCAGGATACAGCAGTTTGTATACTTCTGTTGAAGAGTTGAGGAAGGAAATCTTTAACTCAGACAACCCTGAACATGAAAAAATGCTTTTGAAGGTGTGGATTCCTGCCCCTGGATCTATACTTTGTAGTTACATTTGTATTGTATATTCTGTTACAGTCTGACATCTGTGAGCCATCAAAATCTTGCATGTGTCACTTTAGTTTTTTTTTTAAAACACCAGTGAGTTGTGTACATTTCTCCCCAGTTTATTCAATCAAATTGTTAAAATGAACAAAACAAAAACTCTTGTACTTAAGCTCATAGTTAAAATGTTTTACCCAGGAATGATTTTGTTTTTCAGCTGTGGGATTTGTTGATGCCAACGGTCAAACTGGAGTCCAGAATCACCAAGCAGTGGGGAGACATTGGATTCCAGGGAGACGACCCAAAGACGGACTTCAGAGGAATGGGCCTGCTGGGCCTCATCAATCTGGTGTGAGTACTCGCCACAAAGCAAGGTGACATTTATTAATCAGGTTGTATTATCAACGAATATCCTCGTCAGCCTTTCTCACATACACATCTAAATGGTCTCACAGTGAACTTTGCTATGCAAGTTTTTATTCTGTAAAGTGTGCATTTTGACACAGTAACTACAGAGACACCGCCAGAGAGAATGTGAATAACATCCCAGGTACAAAATTTATGGCATGGTCATAAACATAAATGTAGATAAAATTAAGAACAGATGCTTTCAACTTTTCCTGCTGAGGGCAGTGCGTGGTGGCTGGTGGTTCCTTCTCATTTACACAACCCAGGTCTTTCTAGGATTTCCCGCAGTCCATTCAAAATAATGTCTGCTGGTATTCCAGATAGGTTTGCAAGAACGGAAAATCTCTTTCACTCACTCTCCTTCTGTGCCTGTTGATTAATGCTTCTGTGTCCTTCGTGCATGATCGATCAATTCGCTCAATCACAACCAGGTCAAGTGCAAAATTTAAGACATGCATTTTTCTTGATGCAGTTGTTGGTGCACTGCACACGTGCAATAAACCAGTTTGCAGTGATTCATTTATATAATCCCATCCCTGAATTCTGCACCCTGGAATTGGAAGTCCTGTAAATACAGATGCAGCAGTGCCAGGAATATTTTAGGCACTGCCTTATTATTTTTGACACGATAATACATTCTGACAGAAATAGCCAAAACAAGATTTGTGCCTCAAACAAATCAGTAGTGCTTCTGCTCTTATTTTTTGTTTTGGAGGCAAAGGATTTAATTTATCACAGAAAGTAGATGTTCAAGTCCCTCTGTGACCTTAAACAACATAATTTATAGCTGCTGTCGAAAATAGATGAATGGATATGATAATGAGGAATATTTTCCCTTGGTTTTCTCTGATTAAACTCAAGTTCTGTAGTAAACATGCTATAAGTTTGGGGGAAAAAAAAAACAAAAAAACATCACTTACGTGACTCCTGAGTGGATTCATTTTTCAAGATGCTCCAAATTGAGATGTAATATTTCAACTAAGATTCAGATGCAAAATGTTTGAGTATTTAGGATGTATAAACATATCATTATTTTTAATAGCTGCAGTTATGGCGAGTGATAGCTTGCTTGCTGGGAAATGCTGTCTCATGTCTCATCCTTATATATATATATATATATATATATATATATATATATATATATATGTATAATTGACCAACACTGACCCTCTTTTTTTTTTTTTAAGTTTTTTCAGTGAAAACTACACAGCGGAAGCTCGTCAAGTTCTGTCTCATGCAAACCATCCCAAATTAGGGTAAGAGACTTCATTCATGCATGAGCACATCTGTACTTTATTTTGCACTGGGATTGTGCACATTTTCTCCAATCATTATCATTATGTGTTTCAGGTATTCGTACGCCATAGTCGGGATTAACTTGACAGAGATGGCCTACAGCCTGCTGAAGAGCGGCGCTCTGAAGCCGCACTTCTACAACACGGCGCAGGGCACGCCGGAGCTGTGGCACTTTCATCAGCTGTACTGTGAGTTTTAAAGTCACATCAATCTGCTGTTCTTTTGTGGTTGTAGTTTTTAATGAGGAATTTTGCACAACTTTTCCCTCTTTCCTCTTTCAGGTTACCTGGCGTACCAGTTTGACAAGTTCTGGGTGGCAGAGCAACCAGAAAGCATCATGCAGTTTAATCAATACAGAGAAAAGTTCCATAGCATAGTTAAGACTCATCTACAGGACCCTGATGTGTCTCTCTCACTGAGTATCAGTTCAAACTAACATGTTTTCACACGTCACCCCGGACCCCCTCATTGCCTGTGTGAATCTTTGACCTGGAAGAAGGAAGTGGGATACTCCTACTGGAGACGTGAAGCATCGTGAAGTTGGCCAGTTTAAAAAATAAATAAATAAATAAAGCAGTCCCCTTCTGTTTAGTTAGATGACTCATTAGCGATCTGCCGTCCGTCCTTTCACTGCCACAGTGAAGGTTCCCAGATAGAGCACAAACTCCCCGTACCTCAGAAATAACCATTCCACAGTTTTAAATGGTTCGTGGTGGAGAAAGAAGAGGAGATAAAGATTTGTGAGGCTTTAAGCACTTTTGTTGATCAAATTTTATACATTTAAATGAAAGCCGTGATGAGCATCTCCACTCAGCTGTCACGTGTGTTCTCGGGATTAACCCGCTCAGGTATTTAACATTCAGCGCTCACGACTACAACTCCCTCTCCGACGCTCCATCGTGAAGGATGTCTTGAACGTTGTGCTCGGTTTAATTCATCTCCACTCATGTCGTAATTATGTGTTATATCAGTGAAACTAAATAGGGTTGTATATTCCACTTTTCACAAATTTGTATGTCTTAAGACTGATATTTTATTACTTATTTTTATGCTGTGATTTATCGTGGAGGAAGGTTTGTCTTGCTCAAAGTTAATAAATTCACATTTGATTTGAAATGTGTTTCGCATCCATTTGTTAAAAAGAAAGTTAAACCACAAAAATAAAAAACAGTACAACATCATCTGTAAAACTAGTCATATATTTAGTATTGTCACATGTAAATGTGCAGTGTTGTCAGCTGCATGAGACGTATCACCGACCATTTTAGATCTACAGGCCTTAGCCTGCAAACTTGACTTGGTTCCGTACCATTTGCTCCCACTCTGGGCTCATGGTGGCAAATTATAAATATAAAATGAAAACTATCGAGTTTTCTCCACACACACAGTTCAATATGTCGCTACAATTTCAAGGTAAGATGGTCTCCTTTTGTTGCTGCAGGGCACCGAGATTGAACGATGTTAAGAAGTCAAATTAAATGTCCTTGTTGATGCTCCATCAACCTGCTGGTGGCCTCAGTCCGCACCCTCTATCCTCTTCTTCGTGACCATCATGGCCCTTTTGATTTGCTCAAATGAGACAAACATCACAACGTTCCATGATCCCAACCTCAGAAATGAGGGCACGAATCTGCACAGAGATGGGGAAAAGGAGGTCAGGCTAGCTGTGAAGCAGGGAGATGTTAAATACATGCTTCCGGGGATAAGAAGTTTACCCTTTGTAGAAAGCCGTCGGTCCCTCTTTGGTCATCATGGTCCAGGCACAGTTGATGGCACTCTTGTACTGGCCCGGCGGAGAGTTCATATATCTGGTTTTTACCACATCTACTGGGGAAGCGATCACTGTGGTAACAAAGCCGGCACCGAACGCGGACAGGAAGTGACACGGGAGATTGTCTGTGAAGAGAGTAGGAAAATATCAGTGACGTCCAAGTGTTTGGGTTGTGCAACACTGAAATTGGGACAATGTGAATGATTGTGATGGACTCCAGTGATCCAAAGATTAGAGTTTAAAATCTTGCTGCTGGTCTACAAAGCACTGAATGGTCTTGGACCAAAATACATGCTTGATCTGTTAGTTCCTATGAAGCTCCCAGACCCCTGAGGTTCATCTGGATCTGGTTTGTTGTGGTTCCCAAGAACCAGAACCAAGCAAGGTGAGGCAGCGTTCAGTTATTCTGCTCCTCACCGGTGGAACAAACTTCCTGTAGACCTGAGGTCTGCTCCAACTGTAGATCCTTTAAATCAGGCCTAAAAACATTACTGTTTACTGACGCGTACTCTTAAATTAAATACTTACCTGCTGTACTCTACTGCCCTTACTTTTTAACAACTTGTGCTTTTTATTATTTTACCTCTTTTCTTATCATTTTATTTAATTTTATTTGTTATTTACTATTTAATTGTGTTATCCCGCTTTTAATGTTGATGTAAAGCCATTTGAATTACTTTGTGTTGAATTGTGCTATATAAATAAACTTGCCTTGCCTTGGATGTCAAAGCAACGACGGCCTTTATAAGCACTATTTGGTGCATGTTCTACACTGTGCCCAAATGTGTACCGTTATCAGCTGTGGAGTAGTGGAGCTAACTGGGTGTGAGGAAGTCTGCCAATCAGGAGCCATGTGTGTGTGTGTGTGTGTGTGTGCGTGCATAGAAATATTTAGCAGTTAAAATGGTTTCTGTAAAGTAACCATCCAGTATGGGTGGATCCCAAGACCCTCTGAGACAGGTGACCCCACGTGGTAACAAGCAGTACTCGAGTTGTAAAATAAAATCAGGGGGGATGGTGGATTTTATCATATTGGGACAGATAATTTGCGCTGATTACAATTAATATAATATATTACAAATAGTAGCAGTGACCAAAACACCTGCAGAAATACTGCAGGAACGACATAGCAGCAGTTAAATGCAGCCTTCTGTAAGCTTTAAATATCCACTGGGCTTACATCAAATACATCAAAACACAACAATAAAAAACAGTTTTCTGAACTTATCAATATGCCTCTGTCCTTCACAGGATAAGGAAAATGGATTACTGCAAAAATTCAAAATCTTAACAAGAATATTTGTCTTATTTCTAGTTAAAATGTCTCATTTTAGTAAAAGAATCTCATTACACTCAAAACAAGACTCATCACGGGAAAAAAACAACAATTTTCACCTGTTTCAAGTAGATTTTCACTTAAAATAAGTAGAAAAATCTGCCAGTGGAACAAGATTTTTTTGCTTGTAATAAGAAGATAAATCTTGTCCCACTGGCAGATTTTTCTACTTATTTCAAGTGAAAATTGTCAAATAAGTTATTTTTCTGGTGATGACTCTAAATGTTGAAATAGCAGTAAAACCACATTCATTGATGAAATGACATAAGGGATGGAAAGGGGGGATGGCAGTTTTACAGGGGGGATGATTTGGGCCGTTTTTATTTCAGGGGGGGTGCCATCAATAAACAATAAACCCTCTCACCTGTCAGCAGGTTGTGTTTGAGGATGGCCTCCTTGATCAGGTCGTACGTCACCAGCTCTGTGGAGTTGACCAGCGCGTTTCTGGTGATGTTGGGAAGTGTACCTGCATGGCACAAACAAAAAATATGTTACTGATCCAGGATTTCACGGTTGTGTTCTTTCATGATGTCAGAGACTACGAAGTCCACCTTTCCAGAGTCCACGTAGGCCTTCGTTCTGGAAGATTTGTTTGTAGGCCTGCATGGTGCCGGTGTAGCGCCGGGCCACGCCATTCAGGTTCATTTGGGCTTGGAATCGAACCTTGACAACGTCAGTGGGTTGTGCAAAGGACACCGCCATAGCACCTGTCGTGCAGCCAGCCAGGATCCGCACCAGCACTCCTGGGTCTGGGGGAGGACGGAGAGATACCAGTTTTAGACAGTTGCAAAGTACACTATTATTCATGAGTTTGTTTTTTAATCAGGATTTTACATGTAAAGCCTGATAATTCAGTACAGAAGACAAATTAAAATGATCAAGTTTCCTCAGCTAGATAGATCTATTGTTAAGTCATTTCCTATGTTTCTTTTTCCTTATCAACCTTAATATTAAAGTTTTCTTTCGACTACTCTGCATAAATCTGCTGTCTGTACTTCCCGCAGGGTGGATGTTCAAACATGCTTATCTCAGAGTTGAGTGTCAAACAATCCAGAGTTTTTATGCAGATAAAACACAGATTGTAAAATCCTCCGGGAGCTGTCCAGACACAACAGGCCTGAACTGACATGCCTTCTTTATCCACTTTTATTTAGTGACTGATGGTCATCAAGATATATGTGTGTGTGTGTGTATATATATATATATATATGTATATATATATATATATATATATATATATATATATATATATATATATATATATATATATATATACATATTTATATATATATGTATATATATATATATATTTAAATATATATATATATATATTTCTTAACTATTTCATATGTTCCAGAAGAAACCACTTACTGTCTTTGCCACCAGTGTAGAAGTTTTTTACGCTGTCATAGAGACCGATTCTGATGGAGGCGAAGCAGGCCTGCCTCTGCAGCCCGGCCACCAGCCCATTGTACAGAGACTTGGGCCCCTCTGTCCGGATCATGGTGCTGATCGTCCCAAACACGCCCTTGTAGCGGATGCCTCCCACTGGCACCTTTTCTCCCTGGATCTGGGATCACACATCACCCACTTCAGGGTCAAACAGGTTTTTTTATGGTGCAGAAAGGTGGATGAGCACGACTGATTTGAGATTAGCAGAGGGAGATGAAGCTGAAAGACCTCTCAGTCAGAGGTGCAAACATCCCACTGTGTTCCTAAGAAGCTCATTGTGAGAAAGTGAAAGTTGTTTAAATTTTGAAATACTATGTCTGAACAGGTACCTGTAGTCTGACTTTTGCTGTGTCCAGAGGAAATGTCACAAGATCACCTACGCAGGCAGCTGCCCCGGCGCTCACCATCTTCACCCCCAGAGGAGGGGGGACGTCTGAGGGTTTTAGTCCTACCATGGTTCTCGTCTCTGTGCAGACAGGTGTGCATCAACAGACATGTACATTTCAAATCAGGGATGGATTGTCTCTTTAAAAAACACATCAACAATTAACCCTATGAACTAATGATTTATCTTATTACTTAAGCCACAGTGAAGTCCAGAGTCATATAAAAAATACATAAAACACACTTACATTGTTTTAGTTCAACTTAAGTGTCCTTTTGATCTTCGGTTACTTGTTGCCAGGTAAGACTTGAACGGCCAGACTGTAATCCATGAAAGGCCTCACTGCACGGGAAGGAAAGAAGCATCTTTAGTTGTGCATTTATATATTTTCTGGCTGGCCCTTTTTTTCTTTTTTTTTATGACATCCATGGAGAGGCGGTACTGTGTACTTCCAAACGGCAGGGCCAAATCAAAGTCCACCGAGCGGCTGATAGTCCAGGTTGAGTTTACCTCAGGGGACACCCATCGGGGGAAAAAAAACAATTGCATTTCCTCAATTTGTAAAAATATTTTTTCTCATCCACACTGTAGTATATATTTAACATTTTCTGTAAATTAAATTAATTTTTTAAAGTTGACCCCCCCCCCCCCCCCGCCTTTAATATAATCAATAAAAAATTGCATTGCATTCAGCGCAGCGAGCAGAACTGTTTGTCAGCAGAATTATGTTTTTACCCCCCTTCATGTCAGCTAGGCTCTCTGTAACATTGACTAATTATTTACACATTTAGACCAAGTCCTGGACATTAGTGATAAGAGCTATCAGAGGATTTCACCGGAGGCCCGTCTGTGCTCTCAGCCAATAGCTGAGCAAGTGTGTGTGAACAGCCGTAAGAGCTTATTGACTATTTCAGTCACTTCTGGAGACGTTTTAGTCTCTTACTTTGAAAAGAGCATTATGGTACAAGTTCCTATATGATTTCTATGAATCGTTCAATTTTACTTTTTTGTAAAAGCACAGCTGCAGGGGGGCACGGGTGGGAGAGCTGTGACGTAAACTGCTGAGTGAAGTTCAATGTGAGGCAGATAAGACCTTTTTTGATGTCTCAGCAGTGAGGCAGTAGTTGATCCTGTTACATAACATCAGACGCAGCCTCGGTAGCTGCTCTAACAGGAACTTACGGGAAAAGTTGATGCTTTGAAAATGGAAACATGCACATATAAATGTAGAATTACCTACTAAAAATGAACTCGGTTTTAGATCAGAAATACTGATGGAGTCCAAAACAACAGCTCGGGATTAAATCCCATCAGGAAATGTCTAGATTCGGGTTTTGTTGAAAAGGTTTTAAAGTTTTAAAATTACATTTGAGTTTATAGTTTATGGCTGTTTTGAATTTAATATGTGTTTTGTAATGTTTTGCCAACATATTTTATGCACATCATAAGAGTGCACGAAAACACTAAAGAAAAAAACCATTAACAGACCCGTCACTCTTTAAGATTTGTCCTAAAACGTTCCTTTGTGATAAAATTTATAGTTGGTGGCGTGAGACCCTGAACCATCACTTCAGTTAGCCTGCTGTTGGGGGACTCTCTGCAGCTCCCATGATGCACTGGGCTTTTTTTTACCGGTAATATTGGTCTTTTTGTGTCTCAGACTCTTAACTGGTCAAAATGGACTGATGATAAGTCATATGAGTTTTGTCCTTTGTCCTTTTTTTTCTTTCTTTTTTTTAATGAAGTGCCTGTTAAGTTTTTTTGTTGTTGTGTCTGTGACTTAGGATATAATTCGGCCATATTTACCTTTTTTTTCCTGTGAAACGTGCCTTGAGATGACTGTTGTTCTGAATTGGTGCTATACAAAAAAGTGAATTGAATTAGTTGGTCTTAAAAGAAGCTCAATTTAAAATAATTTCAACAAAATATTACTCTTAATGTTTGGATCTTACAGGCTTATTTTCTGACTGCAAGACGTGTCTTTATCCATCCAACCTTGTTTACATGAAGCCAAAATGTAAAATCCCGCAATTCTATGTAATCTCAAGGCTCCCTGTAGGAACAGGTCAACATTTAATGTTAATAGAGAGGTAATATAATTTAAAGATTTAAAATAAATGTGTTTATTTAAAAATTCCCAAACATAGTGAATAACATTAATATGATTTAAGCGACAAAATACAAAAAAGCATAAGACAAGCGTGTTATTTTTTTCTTCCCATCAATTTGATTAGACACCTCAAAAGATATATAATATACTTTATATTAGTTTAATTATACACACACAGTACTTTATTAGGTAGAGCAGGTGTAACAGGTGAGTTCTCATAGGCTTTGATAGGTTAATAATGTCTCACTCTGTTATGCGTGTCAGCAGAAGGCTCATATTAATGTACACTGTTGTGAGGGGATTCTCTGGGCTGTGATTGGTCAACCACGGCCACAACCCTAGTCTGTTTTAATCACAAACAGTACCTGGGATTAACCTTTAAAGTACACCTTCTTGTATTTTTTCCACTTCACTGCCACTTTCAAAACACTGTTCGGTGCTCATTCTATAAAGTGTTTTTTAATTTATGAGAAAATGCAAATAAGAAATGTATCTTAATGCAAGTAGATTATTTACCCTCTTAAATTATAGGTGATTCTATTTATCTGTTTTTTTTTATCTCCTCCCACTGTTTTAAAAGGACCAATTATGTGAACCCCAGACCGGATTCATCCAACCCTTTACTATACTAGCTTCATCCTGTTCCGTGTCACCTAAAGGGCGCTGCAGCCTATCGTTAGGTGAGAGGGGGAGTACACCCTGGACAGATCTTTGACGTCACTGGACAAACAACCATGCACGCACAATTTCACTATACATACAATTTAGAATCACCAGTCAGCTTTTGACCGTGGGAGGAATCTGGAGTACCTGGAGGACCTTGCATGAACAATTAAACATTTCTGATTAACCCTGAAAACTCTAAACTATTCAATATTTTCTTGAAAACTGTTTTAAAAAAGTTCCAGTCTCTATATTTCCTTTCATATGGATTTACCTCTACTTTGTAGAGCCACACTTTTGCAGAAATTACAGCTTTTCAGGTCTCCCAGGGTATGTTTCCATGAGGTTGGTACAAGATGAAAGTGTTCCAGCTCCTTAAAATTGGATGGGTGCAGCTAGTAAATAATAATCCTTATATCAGAGCAAGTTCTCAATTGGATTGAAGTCTTGGCGTTGACTAGGCCGTCCCAACACATTTAAATGTTTTTTTTTTAAACCACAAGTATTGCATTAGCAGCATGCTCATCATCCTGCTAGAAGGAAAACCATCTCAGTCTTAAATGTCTAACATGAGACTGAATTAAGTTTTCCTAGAAGAAAAAACTATATTGAGCATTATCCATCATTTCCTGCTGATTAAAACAAAACAAAAAAAACCCATCCACACAGTATGATGCGACCACCACCATGCTTCACTGTGGGGACGGTGTTCTTGTCTTGACGATGGCCAAAAAGTTCCAATTTAGTTTCATCCGACCGACATACAGATATATTTTCATACATCAAGCGAGTCTCCAACATTCATTTTGTCTAAACTCAATTTCGCTTTTCTGTGAGAAGTAGTTTTTTTTCCCCCTGGCCTCTCTTCCATAATCAGTGGAGTTTGTAGTGATTCTGTCAACGGGAACTCCAGTCTCTACCGTGGAGCTCTCCAGCTCCTTCACCGTCATCTTTGGCTCTCACTGCCTGGTGGGTACCACCATTGACAGGTTCCTTGTGGTGCCATTGTCTTTACATCTTGAGATTATGAATTTAATGATGTTCTGTGGGATTTTTCCAAATTTTGAACATCTTTTCATAAACCAAAGCTGACTTTTACTCCTCCAGAATTTGCCCCCAACTTGTGTAAGGGAGCAACCTTATCATCACGCCTGATTGGTGGTGGCTCTTGCTTGTGTTGCTAACTCTGGAGTCTTTCAAAACAAGTATTCTTGTATGTATGTATATGTGTGTGTATGTATGTATATATATATATATATATATATATATATATATATATATACACACACACACATACATATACACACATATACACAAACACACGTCGGTCTTAGATTACATGAAATAAAAGTGAAAATCCATTTAAATTCCAGATTGCCACACAACAAAAGCAGAACAATCCCAAGGAGGGTGAATACTTTTGCAACACTTCATACTGTACACATCGGTGAAGTGACGTACAGTACGAGAGCTGACAAGCTGAGCTCAACTTGAAATGATTGTGAACGACATGAATAAAACACCAGTTTTCTGGTTTTATAAAAAGATTTGCTCTCCATTCAGAGATGTGGACCAGTTTCTCTGCCACTAGATGGCAGTGAAACACAAGGTGTTCTTGATAATATACTTAGACGACTTTCATAGGCAAAAAATGAAATGAGAACAGCAGTCAATGACAGTGTCATTTTAATTAGAGTGATACACAATGTACTAGAATCCAGAGTAGTCACACTTGGACAGTTAAAATTCAATGTATTTACATAATATTAAAAAAAAAAAAAAA
The DNA here is from genome assembly GCF_033807715.1 of Cololabis saira. Taxonomy (NCBI): domain Eukaryota; kingdom Metazoa; phylum Chordata; class Actinopteri; order Beloniformes; family Belonidae; genus Cololabis; species Cololabis saira. The sequence goes on from NC_084587.1 coordinate 21,701,765, forward strand.
AAAATGAAATGTACAGAGGAAAATCTTTAAAGTTGGGAGTGCAGACCATAGTGACTGGGTAAAAGGCAAGAAAATGTGCTTTAGTAGGTCACATCTCATTGTAAACATAAAAAAGTAAAATTTTAACAACATTTTAGTGTAATCATCATTTTGTTCCCGCAAAGATGTACTGTCTTTTGCCTTCCTGAACCAAAATATTTCTATCCAGCAGAATTACTGAAGCATGAATTGTTTCCTTTTCTGAGAAGAATAAGATATTAACACACGCATTGCTTTTTCCTTCTTGCATAAATTGTTGTGGCAACTATTGACAACAGCAGAAAAATAAAGTGGAAACATGACAGAGACCATTATTTTTAAATTCAGGTGGCCGATGTCATGTGCATGGAGGAGAAAAAAAAATTATCTGGAAAGTTTGCACAACAATCTTCACAGCTTTGTTTTATAATTTTTCTAGACTTTTTATAAGAAAAAAATGTAATTAGCAGCAAATGGAATCGTAAAGTAAGAAAGCAGTTTGACCACATGTAAGTGATCATACGCACTGTAGAACGTCACTTTTTCCAGTTTAGACCTGAATAGTATCCGTGGACATTTACATCTACACAGCCTAAGAGTACATGAGATTACGATATTCACATCTATGTATGATATCTTATAAAGTACAGCTACTACATGTACACACCGACTTCATCCGAGTAAGCCATAAGTTAATGTTCTGTTCCCTCTGATGGCCAGAATCTAGTGATAAAAGTAACAAAAGTCTTGACTTTCTGGTAAAATACATTAATAGAAGCAAGTTTGGTCACATTCTTTCAACTATCATACACTTACATTTTACATAAACCTTCATTCTTCCCAAAAACACCACTGGTGGATAATCCTGCTATTTATCCAGAGAGCGAGATTTCATAGTCACTCATTGACAGCAGCGGGCGCCCGACTTTCCGCACGTTCTTGGCGTTGGTTATAACAGCCGCCACCTCCACCGGTTTCTCAAAATAACGCACCAGGGCGTGCTCGGTGAGGACGGAGGCCAGGAACTGCTCGAACGTGATGGCCCAGTCTTTGTCTATGCTTGTGCTGTGAGGCAGCCCGCGGTCCTGCAGCCCGCCGGCGGGAGGTTGTTTGCTCCTATCGCCGTTGGAGCAGTCGTCGCTGCGCACCAACACGGTGTCCTCTGCAATGTCCTCACACTGCAGCTTCTCATCCAGCTCGTGGGAGCCGGCGCTGAGCACCGAGTACGACGACATTGATGTGTCGTCTTTGGTTTCATCGTCGGAGATGAGCATGGCGGACGACGTGCCCGTGTCTTTCGGAGACGAGTCCTCCAGCTTGATGTCTTGCATGGGGGGCACGGACTCCTTCTCCAGACTAGCGGGGACGAAAACGTCTCCCATATCCTGACCCTCCTGGGACGCTTGGAGATCCGAGAAGTCTCTCTCGCACGTGCTCGACTCCGCTTTCCCCTCCTGTTTGAGATCTTTTTTGCCCAAGGAAGAGAAGAGCTTTCCCACTTCTCCCATCTCCAGCAGCAAACTGGTGACCGTTGCTGTGGCGTGATAGAGCTCCTGTTCTGCGACATCCTCGCTGAACATATTGTAGAGGGTCTTGCAAAGCTCGATGAATTGGCTCTGGAGGACAGAAACAGAAAAATGTCAACATAGCTGTATTCCTGCACCTTGCACAAACCCGTACAGCAGATAAAAGTCTTACCTGATTCAGCTTCGGGAGGTTTTTTGTGTTTTCTCGTTTGGGTTTCGTCTCCTGGTTCCACAGTTTCAGGTAATGGCGGTAATCTGGGTTGTTCAGTCTTTTCACTGCAAAATTTGCATAGAATCAAGGGTGAAGGTTTGGTCTCAGTATTGGTACAGCCTGAACATGTTTCCTTCAAGTTTGGTCCAAATTATTAGTAAGGACATGTCTCTACCATCCATCCCTAAATCCACACCCGTAATTATCATCCATCCCTAAATCCACACCCGTAATTATCATTAATAAGCTAAAAACTCAAATTAGAAAGTTTCTTTGCACAATTAGACATAAATTCCACAATAACTTAGTCATTTGCACATATTCATGCTTTTATAAATCCTACGGCAACATGACACTTTGTCCATCCCATTTCTCCTCAGAGAGCATGCTCCCATCAGCTGTACTGCTACTGCAGATGCACGTGCAAACTCCCTCTGAGGGAGGAACTCCTACTGAGTGCTAGAAAGTCCTGCAGGAAAAAGCTGCTTAGCAACAGCCACTTACACTGCAAAATACGCTTTGAAAAAAGAAAAGAAAAAGAAACAACATCTCAAAGAGTCTAAAGTAATTTGCTTTGCTGCATTTATTACCAAAGTGTTTTAAGAACAAAAAGCGTATTTTGGGAATGGGTGGCTTAGTCAGCACAAATGTTCTTGTGAGCCATGTTGGAGTTGCAAGAGCAAGATCTGATCCACAGTAAGACGTTCTAATAATATACACCTGGCACGCAATGCCAATGTCTAAATGTGTGTTCATAATGCACAGGGAGATTTCTCTTGACAGTATGTGTTGATAACTTTTGTATAACCGTGTTTGAAATGGTTTATTTAACCGCTAACTTAGCAGATGGCCAAACAGCCTTTATACTTTCATGTTTATACAGTGAAGTCAGGCACACATGTGCCAGTGATCGTTTGTTGACAGGGATTTAGGATAAAAGGGCAGAGCTGCAGGTGGTGGAGGGAGGGAAGCTTGTTATCCCTCTCCCCAAGTCCAGATTTAACTCAACCTCAACGCTTGTGGGTTTTAAGAACAGTGAAGTTTCATTAGGAGCTGCCCCACTTCACAATGTCGTTTAAAAGGCTATAATAAAGTTATTTAGGAGTTTTTCATTGTTTCTCCTTTTAGCTGAATAGAGATCTTGGTTTAACACATTATATAAAACAAACTAAACATGCTGACAGACTTCCACTGGTCCTCAGGATAATGTTTTTGATTACATTTATTTCAACAATGATCTTTTTTCTGCTTTCAAGTTTTACATATAAAGCCTGTTTGATGCTTGAGTCAAGCTAAAATAACTATATAGTACGTTGTTTTTGATTTTTAAATCCAGACTGTTCTAGATGTTTTGTGATAAATGTGGCTTACCTTTCTCAGTCTTGAATGTAACTCTGACAAAACCATCGTCCTTTTCACTTCTGCACTTTGAGTCATGGCCTGGGAAGAGAGCAGATGTCTTCAGTCACTTCAATATACTTTATTATCCCACTTGGGGAAATTTGTCTTGGACTCGACAGCTGAGCCACCAACGCCTTGGCAGCTACAGTGACAAAACAATACATCATCCGACACACCATTTCAGCAACAATTAAAAACACACACATATACTAATTGAAACATTATTCACCATAATAAAGCTAAATATAAAAAAGAAATCAATGAATACAATTATCGCACGTCATTTGGCCTCATGGAACATTGTTCAGGAGTCTGATGGAGGTTGGCACAAATTAGTTCTTAAGGCGATTCAATTTGCACCTGGGAACCCTGTATCGTCTCCCAGAGGGCAGGAGCTCATTTTCCGAGTAAAGGATGTGGGAAGGCTCAGCTACCGTCCTCTGGGCCTGCCCGACAACTGTTTGTTCATAGATCAACTGCAAGGAATGATGGTCCCTTTCCCCATCACCTTCATGGCTGTATGCACCAGACGGGCCGGTTTGGTCTTCCGCCTGACAATGAGGTTCCCAAACCAGGCTGACATCCCATTAGGGCTGGGCGATATGGACCAAAAGTCATATCTCGATATTTTCTAGCTGAATGGCGATACTAGATATACAGTATATCGATATTTTTTCTGTGCCATAATTGGGGTTTTCCCCAAAGCATTATAGCATAGCATGTCTGTTAGCTTCATTTTTTTCTGAGGCAAACCCTTAAAAAAAACAGTTTAATACAAAGCCTCGTGCCAAATGTCACACAGGTACCTTTATTAACAGAGGTCTGCACAATATCAAAACGTATAAAACAAATGAAATAAAAATAAACTGCCTGCATATATAGAATAAAAATGCTTCTTGAATAAAATAAAACAAATATCCCTTTCCTGCATAACAATTAAATTAAAATACACTGTGCAATTAATACAATGTAGACAGTAACAGGCAGACTTTTCCACTGAGGTTGACAGTTGTGCAAATAACAAAACATTTGTGCAAATCTCAAATAAAACATTCAAGTCAATTTGTCACAAAATAAGCTATAACAAAATCATAAAAAAAGTATTTTTTTTGCTGCAGACGGGCACACAGACATCCCAACTCAAATAGTTATCTAGATAAACTCCAAGATATGTGAGAGAGAGCTGAGCTGCTCAGTCATGTAGGACAACAGGACTGTGATCCAGAACCTCAAATCTTAAGTAATTAAAGTTTGAATATTTGGTTCCAGTAGCTAGACTCTACATTCATCAGGAATATATTTAACACAAGGACTAAAGCAAGCAACTTGTTTCAGTTTTTCCCTTTAGGGGCACAGGTTTTATGTCGGATGCCCCTCCCCACGGTTCCTGCCACTGTAGTGGGCGTGTTACAGAAAGGGACATTATTGTGAATAAATATACATACAGTTCAAATGTGGCCCTTCATGTCATGATTTATGACATGTGGTTCTTTCTCCTGATTTAGAAGTAATCTATGCTAAACTTTCAACTCTTCTTTTAGGCTATTTCTGAAAAGTAGTCTTAATTATGAGAGATGAACTAACCCTTGATACATTTTAAGGAATACATTAATTTATACATAAACTGGATCAAACAATAAAATATTTGATGTTTTGAATACAAAGTAAATATCCGTTTCACTTGGATCCTCACGGTGAAATCTAAACCAAAGTGTAATCCAAGTTTACCTTTTTTTCCTGTTAGAATAGTGTTTGGATTTATGTCTGGATGACCAGAATGATGATGATAGTGGTCAGCAGTTTGTACTCTGTTGGCTAGAAATGAATAACAGTCTGACTCAACAGTGCTGAGGCCGGCTTCCGGTTTTGGAAAGAGGAACCCGTGTTGTGACCGTGTGGCCCAGTATGAGAGACAGACTGGTGAGTTACATTTTGGACATTCTTTTTTTCTTCTTCAAAATCTAAAGTGGATACCCAATTTTTGGGATAATGTTTGCACAGTGGATGCTAATTTGACCAAATTCAGTACATACTAGTAAAATGATAGATGGTTTCTAAACTGTCCTAAGTTTTAACCCTGAAACAGCTAAAAAAAATGTCTGTTTCGCAGAGGTTTTGGACCTAATATGACTACAGTTTGGTGCCGTCAAATGTATATATGGTAACTCCACATGGTTAATACCACTGCTGATAAACTGCACAAGGATTATTTACAACGGCTTCTCTGTTTTCTGCACATCTGACATAAGATACCCCTCGCAGACCCCGTTTTAAAATCAACTCACGCAATTTTTAGTATCTCATAACAGTCACATGCACACTGACTAAAACCCCCAGTCCTCATCAATGTGACTAGTAGCATCTACCGCATGTGAACAAAAGACAACAAAACTAAATTAGTTCAAAAAGAAAAGGGCCTCAGGCTTCCAAATGAGTAAATACATCCTTAAAAGCCTTCTGTGGCTGTGAACCATGAAATGTAGCCTAGAGGGTGTTTGTTTGATGTCACAATGCATGGTTTCTTGCTCAGCTCCTTTCATTAGGTCTTGTTTTCTTTGGGAAACTAGAATTAATGTTTCAAAAGTCCCGCTTTTACTAAGAACAGTGAAAAACAAATAGTGTGCTGACTGTGTTTATCAGATTTTGGTGCACCTTCACGTGGATTTGGAAAATGGGTAGAAAAATAAATTAAATTTTGAAGTAAAGGAGTTGATCTCACCGATGGATGTTTCTGGAGTGATGTCTTCAAAGAAGTACTGAGTGGCTTCGAAGGCAGAATCGGGCTCCTCTTGTTCATGAATGATCTCTGCAGAAAAACAAACAAACATCTTAAGGCCACACCTTCACCTTGGCACAGACTACTGTAACAATACCACCCAAATATACTTTTACACTATGTATGAACTGCTAATAGATGAAAAAGGGAATACATTTGCAATTATTTGACTAAACTGTGTAAGGATATATTACTTAATATCAACACTACCACAGACCATCACATACTGTAAGCTGCTTAAAAAGCTTTCCCCGACTGCAAACGTAAGAGTTAATTTAGTTTCTTAATCACTGAAAACATTATTTAAACACTATTAAGTACTAACCAACTAGATAAATAAATGTACTGGGGGTGGTTGAATCAGCATGGTGGAAATGCCCAACAGGGGTGTGATGGCTCCAAACTCCACACAGAGGGTGAAATCAGTCACGAGGAACATCAGAGTGCTGATATGCATCGCCATGAGAGGTCACATTTCTCATGTCTTTTTTTTTTCTTCTTCTCTGGCTCTAGTGGTCTTTATTCAAAAGTATTCAGGCAGGAAGGTGGTAGAGGGAGAGAATGGGGAGAACATGCAGCAAAGGGCTGCAGGCCCAGACTGGAACCTGCGACTGCTGCAGGAGGGCTGTAGCCTCAGTACATGGGCCCCCCAGCAGCTCACATTAAATACCATATGAGATTAAAAGCAGAATTTTAAACCTCTGTAAAAAAAAAAAAAAGGTCTAAAAGCCTGAGTTATGATCTGTATGAAAGATATTTTTGCCAACCACCATCCTATGCATACCTCTTGGGGCCCAGAGTTTCCTAGGCCTGGACTGGGATGCAGAAGTGTTTTCACTCTCTTTCTCTCTCCCGCTCCAACTCCCTCTCCCAGCCACTTTGCCTCAAAGACAAATCTTAAACTTCACCTGTTTAACTCACTAATCTTTTTTCTGTGCATTGTGTATATTTTTATGTTGTATTTGTCTTTTCACTTTATTTATATTTTACTGCTACTTGCATTTTTTTCTATAAGCTTTGTCATTCTTCTAAAATTTCTATATTTCATATTTCCTTTATTTTCCCAGGTTTTAATTGATAATAAGGGAAGCCCTCAGAGGGAAGGGAATAATAATTTCTCTGACACTGATGTGAAATCTCTTCCGTAGTTGTCAACAGCAGACTTTCAAAGATCAATGATGTGTATATACACACTCACCTGGTAAAACATGCATCTTGTAGAGGAGCTTCAGCTTTTCAGTGAGGTCCCCGTGACAGAGAACACCTGGAAAACATCCCAAAAGCTTTAAATTGCCTATAAATGGGACACAATATCTTCCACATCCATTTTTCCACTCAATCCCGACTCTCCTGCTGATTGTCTTCTTACCCAGGCCGCTACTGAACTCGCGAAAGTTGATAAGGCCATCCGCATTTTCATCAAGTAGACGGAAGAAGCGGACGGCCAAGGGGTCGGAGTGGGCTTCGTTGGACCAGGGGAACAGCAGGCTGAACAGGCCCTTAAACTGCTCCATGTCTATGCGGTACTGCTCCAGGTACGGCAGACTGGGGTCGTGGCGCTCCGTGGGATTGCTGCTGCCTCCCCAGTAACAGCTGGTGAGGTGCTCCGCCTGAACAAACAGAGGGGATATTTAATAACATGAAAAAACATTTAAAGGTAAGGGTTTTATAGAATAGGTATGCATAACAAGACAGGGATGACTTTGTCTTAAAAGCTGTCATAATTTATCAAGTGCAAACAGGGACGGTGGCTGTAACATAATTTCACCCTTGAACAATCATAATAAAGTCATAATAAAAACACTGTGCCATTGATAAAGAGGCAGTTTTATTTGTTTTCTTAAGCCTTCAGGACAGAGATTAATGCTTTTTCCAAAGAAATGTACTACAAAACATTTAAGCCAAGACTGACTGTTTTGCATTCCTTTTATTTGTACAACTTACCTTGAAGAGCACATAGAGCTCCTCCAGCTCATCAATGCTGAAAGACATCTCTGTGACAATACTTCTGACCTGCAACAAAAGAGTGAATAATGACGAGCGTCAACACAGAGCAGATTATCTAGAGTCATTCCTTCTGCTTCAAATCTTAAATCCAATTTGATTTGCAGAACCTGCAGACATTTGACATTGGTAACGTCCCCTTTTACCGTTCTGCTCGACAGTTAAGCACAATGGGAGTGGGGGATTGAAACGTTTTATCAGCTTCATTAGGTCCTTACCACGTTGCGTTTAGTTGTATCCTCAATAGTTTGGATGACCTTCAGTCTCTGTTTGAAACGCATCTGTTCAATCACATCTGCACGGATTGACCCGAATTTCTAAGAAAAAGGGGAAAAAAAACAGATATAGGTCAAACTAACGCATATTTGGCAGCAGTCGGTATCACAGCGGCAACAATAAAAACAATAAAAAACACAAACATGGTTGTTCTCAGCAGTTCTGTGAATCATTACCTCTGTGCTGGAATGCAGAGAAAGGAAGTACGCATAATGCATTTGTAAAGGGTATAAAATCACATTAGTTCAGTGTGATTGTAGGCTCGGACATCAGAGGACTGGTTCTTTTAGCCTGCTAAATAGTTCTTAGCATTTCTAGATATATATCAAATATATTTCTTAAGATAAACATGCAATCCTTTAACAGTCATTGGTGCTAAAGAGGAAGTGGGAGATTCAACAGACTATGTAGCCCACAGTACGGCACAGGACAAAATAGAGACTGGGGGGGTCTATCGCTTTATGGAAATGCTTATTGAATATCAAAACCAACATCCCTGCAGATCAAAGATGAGGGTGGACAAACAGTATGTTTACAAAAGTGCCTAATTATCCAATTAAATACCTCATAAGAGCTGCGGACCAGTTTAAAGATGTCAACCTCTGGATGTGGTTCTCCGTTGTCTGTCAGTAAAGAGTGCAGGTGGGGGATAGGAGGCAGGGTGCTGTCCTTATTGCTCACACTGTCCAGGTACCTAGCATAGACGTGGAAGAAGAAAGTAAAAACGGAGCCCTGTAGCTTTACATGATGATGACAACACAACACAAAAGACATCTCCATCTCTTTCTTTACCTGCCCAGCACAGTCATGGCCTCCCCATCGTCCTTGCAGCCCAGCAGCTCGTGGATGTTGGCATTTAGCACCGAGAGCGCCAACTGAAAGATGACCTTGATGCCGTCATAGAAGAAACAGTCCACAACCACCACCGCACTCTCGAACGGCATGACGGACAGGAAGAGGGTGAGGAACCAGGAGAGCGAGATGGTGGAGATGACGCCGAGGTCCTGCATGCAGTCGTACAGCTGGGGAACGTACTCTCGGGCGAGCTCCTCGAAAACACCCTGGTCAACAAGGGCTCCTGGGAAACAAAAGGGAATTGTGTTAAAATGGCAGAAACCACCAATAAAGCCTTAGAAAATTGGTCACAAATACTAACCTACGACCCTAGTGTTGTAATAGTCGGGCAGCATCCTCTCACAGAGCGCCACGAGCAGCCAAAACGCCTCCTCTTCTTTGGCATAAAGCAGCAACACAGATGTTACAATATTCATGGCCTGTGGAGTCACGGCAGAGAACAAACACTGTCAAGGACCGCCGAGCTTTCAGCCAGCTCACGTCACGATATAAAAAAAAAACGAGACCGTGCGCACCTGACAGTATCCGATGTTGGGATTTCTGAAAGCGTAGGCAGTGAGGACCCTGCGCAGGGCGGCGATGCCCATCTCGTTCTGGAAGGCTGGGTGCTCCGGCAGAGAGCGATGCAGGTCCCTCTCGATCTCCTCCGTAGCCAGGTTGTATTTGCCCATCGATTTCTCCACCAGGTCCTCGTAGTAGCCAGGGTGAGTGCACATCTCATTGATCGCCCCTGTGAAAAGAACCTTTTTAACAACCAATCTACAATGTTTATTAACCAGGTAATTAGTAACAAAATGCTGCTATTAATTACTTATAATATTCAATGTTTATTACTTAATTAGTCCCCAGCTGGGAAATTCAAGTAGCTGAAATACAAAATGCACCACTAAACCTGAAATTGTTTTGGTAAAAGCACTAACAAACTGATATAAAAAATTAATAATTATACTACTTGACATGATTTTGTAACAGTAATAACATCTAAATGTGAAGCAGTGTCTTTGAAATCATAATGTAACAAATATTTTATTATTTTGCTCTAATTTCCTGTAGTTGTTTTTTTATGTTTTTGATCGCCAAGGTTATGTTTATTTTCCCTTGTATACAAAACCATCAATCTAAAACATTCTTTGCTTTAAATTTAATGAATAAACAAAAGCTTTTCAGAGTCTTTTTTCATCCTTCGTGCACACTCTGCAGAGCGAGTCATAAGTAGGTCAGTTTTGTTAGTGACTCTGTCGCGCTCAGGTGAGCGTGCGTACACGCCGCTGAGAATGAAGCCACACCTGGAAGCCAAAACCACCAAAACCCCTGACGCATGCGCACGCCTCAGCAGCACGTTTGGTAAGAGTTAAAGCCACGCGTTCATGCTGTCTGGAGGGGATCTGGTTACATTCATGCTTACGTTTGGTGGTATAGCATTAAAAGTTTGAAGGAAAGAAGAGAAAATTAAAGTAACAGAAATACAGGTGAAATCGATTCTTTAGGGGTAGATAATACTTTTTTTTTTTTATTCAAATACAAGGCAGGCAGAATATTTTGAGAAAACTGCCATCCGTGTTTACATAAATAAAACAACCCACTTTAAATATATGCAGTTACCTAATATTTGCTTATTGTTCTTGATAACCCTAGATGTCGACAGATGTTTCAGTCTCTTTTGAAATGTGAATTCATCACACCAGCCTGCGACGGCATATTTTAAAGGTAATAAAATGGAGTCCAGTACGACGGCTGGGCAAATTTTAGTTTATAAAAAGTACAGAAAGCAAATATTTCAGCAAATTCTCGCTTCACTGAGCTATTAAATTTGAAACAAGTTTTTAATCATTTTGAAAGCAAGTTGCATCACAAATATGACCATTTCCATGGTGAAATAAGGACATAAGAAATTTTCTCTCAAAAACATATTTTCAATATCTTTGGCCAACACACTTTAGCTCGGATTAAAAAAAAAAAAAACTAATTATGTTGCCAGATTGTTCCAGTACTGGTACTCTTATTTTGACCTGCTGCCCTCCGGCAGGAGGTACAGAGTCCTGAAGCAGCGGACAAATAGACTCAAAAACACCTACTATCCCTGGGCCATCAGACTGTTAAATAATACACAACAAAACATAACATAACAGAACAGAACAGGTGTATCTTGTTGAATGATGTGGGAGTGATGTCTAGGTCACAGTTTGTTGCACTTTATCCAGATATTGTTTGTATTGCTTTTATGTTTTTATACTGTGCTTTTCATACTTATTTATTCCTCTTATTTTTGCTTCCTTTGCACTTTGGTGGGAACAACCCAACCAATCTCGTTGTAACCTGAGCACAATGACAATAAAGTTTATTCTATTCTAAAACCACAGGAAGCCTGTGGATTACACGACACCAGTACACATGACATATGCATCATGTGATGTTTAGTATGCAGGCCTGGTCTCTCAGGTATCGTGCATGACTGAATGGTGTTCGTGTTGCTCACCTGAGAAGAGCAGCCACAGCTCTCCTCTCATGCCCTCAGGGATCCCCTTAAGAACAAGCTCTTTCGTCTTCTCCGTGCGGTACATGCACACTCCCTCTCCATATTCAGTAAAGTGGTTCTTCCACGCCTGCTCCTTCAGGAACTCTTTTGCCTACACAAACAGGGGGAAAAAATCCAGAAACATAAGCAATTACATGCAGCTTTTTTATTTTCCCCATTCACTGCATTTGTCTGAAAGAGGCTTAAAGAACAGGTCCGCATGTAGTACGGGATATTTACAGGGTGCAAAACATTACATTCTTTGTATTCAGCAAAATGCTAGTTAATTCACCAGTTTGGGATTAAACTCCTCAGGTGAACGGCGGCGATACATGGTCATCAGGGCCTCCGTGGCTGTGGGCACGCTGCTGTCATTCAGGTTGAACGTGCGCTCACCTTCTGAGCCGAGACTGTAATGTGGACTGCTGGAGTGCTGGGATCCATGCTGGGAGTAAACCTGGACACACATCAGATACGGGCTTTAATGTCAGTGCTTTTATACAATCGCCAAAAAAAAAGAAAAAAAAAAAAAAAAAAAGAGAGTTAGACGCTGTGCTGGGATAAAAATAGATAATAATCAAAGTTTTACTTACTTCATCATCTGAGCTGTTAAGACTGCTATTCAGTTCTCTTTCTAGGTAGATCTTGGAGGTGGTTTGCTGCAGAAAGTCGGAGATCCTTTGCACCAGAAAGTCTCGATCTTTCAAGTTGGCAAACAAGAAGGTCATGCGATTCTTGGTGCTGATCGAGAGTGGGCTGGGCAACACGTTGGAGCTATCTGCCTTTTCTACGATGGTCACCTGCAGGACATAAGGAAACATCCAGTCTCAGAGGGATGAAAGATAGGTATCATGTTGTGTGAAGTTTGCACCATTCATTTCTTTCTTAAAGCAGAGGGGTACTGAAAACCCCCTGCGTCCAAAGTAATCAAGCATTATCAAAATGTATCCATGCGTCTTTCCTTCCTCGCTTGTAACAGCTCACCTCACGCAGTGGGATGATGAGGCTGCACAGGGTCTCCTCTTTACTGGTGAAGCAGATGTAGTTGGTGGAGACAAACATCTGCCCCAAGATGTGCATCTTGTTGAAGGGGGTCCACAGGGTGCAGTCTGTGTGTCCATCCAGTTTTTCATCTTTGGGCAGCCGGAACAGTGCCCGGTAACGCTCACTCTTAGCTCTGGCATCCAGGTCTCTGCAACATGCAAAATTCTCATATTAGGCAGCAGCCTTTTTGCATAAAAAAGCAAAAGCATAGATGTTCATATTCAAATATATGAACTAGCTTGGATGAATTAATTCATCTACAAAAGAATAACAGAGCACATGCAAACAAAAACAGACCACAGTCAAACCAAAGACCATGCTTTTAAAAAGATCTTTGGCTCATTTGAGAGGCTCCAATGAGCTCAAGAAAGCTTAAATTCACAGTGACATTTTGTTCTCGTAATTAAGCTGTAAAATGTAAACCTGCAATACTATTTTGGACTTTAACCGTTTATATCTGACACACTGTGGATTATGGTTACACACTGTAGGCTGTTTCTGATTTCCTTGAACCTTCAATCCAACACAAGTTGTAAACACGTATAAACAGGATTTATCACTACTGAGCCCCGGCTCCTACCTCTTTAGTGCCGACACCTTCATGGGGGACTTCTTTTTGAGCTTGGGCAGCGAGCGGTCCTGCTCAAACCCTTTGTTGTCCAGTAGTTGGCGCATGGCGATGTTGGCCAGCTGCTCCGCCAGTTTGAAGGTCTCATTGATGTTGAGGAAGACAGAGAAGAGGTGCTCTTTGGCGCGAGTGCTGACTTTGATCACATCGGGCAGCAGGAGGGTGGCGCTCTTCTCCAGTTGGGTGATATCTGCCCAGCGTACCACCAGTTTAGCTGAAAGTGGGAGAGAAAGATATCGGTTAAGTGCGTAAAACATAACAAACGTCCACGGTGGTTAGATACTGAAAACAATGGGATTGTTCAGAATATGAAAGAGTTGATGTGCAACCTTCTTTTCCCAGTAGAGAGGAATAGAAGCAGAGGTGGTTGATGCTGAGGTACAGCCATCCCTGCCGCGGCACCTTCCCCTTCCAGTAGCTGCAGGAATAATAGTTGACCAGCTTCTCTTCTTCGGGCATCCCAAACAGCTTACGAAACTTGGCGCTGGCCTCCTTGAACTTGTCTGTGTCATCGTCCTCTTTGACATCATGGTTCTTGTTGTACTCTGCTATGATGCCCTACGGGGAAAATAAAGAACATGAAAAAAGAAAATTAAGATTGTGTAAAGAAGGCCTGTAGCAGCATATGCGACTGATGTCACCTGACAGCTGATTAAGAGACTAAAATTCATAATGTAAGAACCCATATTTGAATTTCCAAATTTTGTATTTGTCTTTCTTGAACTTGGGCCTTTTAGGTTTCCTGCCAAAGACCTAAAATTAACTTAAAAATGAGTATTATAATGTTCTACATGCCATTTCTGGGCAGAAAATAAAAGTACTAAGCTGCAGTGATGGCTGCTGCATACTTGAAAATAGACTTTCTTCCAGTCAGCAAAGACACACCGCCACCTCAGAAATGTTAGCATTGCATAATAATGATACTCTAAACACAAACAATCACTGAATATACCCACAATCTGACTATTTGAAGGATCTCTATTGATGTGCACACAGTAAAAATACATGTATGCTTTATTTAAATATGCATTTACATTAAGTTGGTGTTAACAAATGTTTTCCCACTCCTAATGTGCCAATTTCATAAAAACATGTACATAATATTTGATTACATTATGGCAGCATGCTATAAAGACAGTTCTGGCACAGAAACTGTTCACGTGTAGTTTACCTGCAACTGTGTACTTGCTCAGAAAGGGTTAAAATATGTTAACTGTCAGTGCAGTGCTCAGATCTGATTAAGGACTTCTTCCTTAAATACATTTGATGATGTTCCACAAATAAAGGTAAATTGGTTTTCAACAAATAAACAGGTCGTAATAATACCAAGCATGTGTATCTTAAATAGCCAGTAATTTTGACCCGATTCGAAATAGAAATCTAGCATTTAAAACCCTAACTCTGGGCACTGACCTGCACCTTCCCTTTAACAAAGGTGGTAATGTCATTTTCATTCTCAAAGATGGAGAGAGTCTGCAGCAGGTTGTGTTCCAGCCACTCCCAGTGCTCCGTGATCTCTTTACGGGACGTTCCTGCGGAAGAGAGAGGAAAGGGGGAGGAAGGGAGAGTCAAGACTGCTCAGGAATGAGTTCACATCAGGTGCATAAAAGTGGGCTGTTTAAGAAGTAATATAGTATTAGTGTGCTAATTTGGTACGAGAGAAACTGATAGATTTCCAAAAGCAGAGCAGACCTGAAACTGTAATGCAATGATCTGCTTTTTAGAGAAATCCCTGCAGACTGTTCCTCCAGCTCTTGCCCTGAAGTAGAACGCCAGTGGGAAATCAAAAAAATAAAATCTGACAATTACATGAATATCCTTTGTTTTACTTTTTATCAGGAAAACTAAAATGGCAATTCTGATACACTTGGTCATGATTGAACTGGCTGCAGAACAGAAATGGCTGCCACTGAAGACCATTATCCCTCAACACTGCTGCAAACAGGCGGTCGGTAAGTGCACGCTGACTGCATTAACTGTGCCTGACTGCTCCGTGATCCCGCCGTCTCTAGGAGGAGTAATGAAGAACTGGGGAGAGGAAAGCCAGGTCCATTTCAACGCCAAGGCCTTTTTAAATAGGCTTCCACTTCACATACAGGAGATAAACCACCGTTTAATTTTTAGATTTGGTAGAAGAAAAAAAAAAAAAAAAAAAGGTTGAACATTTTTATAAGCAAATCTTACTGAACCCGTTTCCCAATAGTGATCAACAATGATTAAATCTGAAATATCAACTGTTAACAGATAACTGAGGTTCTTTTTTTTAAATGCTCTGCTTCCACCTTAATTAAGACTATTTCCTTATCTACAGTACAAACCAAAAGTTTGGACACACTTCCCCATTTGTTTGAATGAATAGGTGTGTCCAAACTTTTGGTCTGTACTGTATGTAAACCATTAGGTTTTAGGTTACTAGTCGGAAAACAAAACATTCCAGTAGGACAGCTAGAGCTATAAAAAAATAGCAATCTATAATCCAGTATAAACCAAAAAATGAATGTTGTTTGTTGGGGGGGGGGGGGTTACTAATACAGATTTACATCTTTAATGTTTAAACAACACTCTTTCTAGTAGTGGTGTAGAAACACCACTCAAGGTGACTGCAATGGAATATAATGAAATAATATAGCATTCTTAAATAAAGACTTGGCAATAAGGCTCAAATTAGTGAATTATTTAATAATTTTTTTGCATGCAAAAGGGTCAAAACCTGAATCTCAATGCAGGAGTGACAAAGAGAGTCATCATTACAGCAGTCTTACAGAACAGAACTCGTGCTATTTTGACAAAATAACCTGCAATTCTCAAAATAACATATTTGTCAGACAGCTAAACCCAAACTGTGCAGACGCAATACTAGTCTGACCTTACTGTAATAATAATGACCTCACAGAGACGGGACATTTCCATCACAGCCACCGTCTGACTAAAATGCTCAGTTTTTTCTACCATTTCTTTAAGGATTTTTTAGGGAAATTTCTAACTGAGTACCAAACATTTGAAAAGGTCTAAGAGCTTCAGCGCTTCCTGTAATAGCTTTTAGGATATGAAAGACTGGTCCAATCCTTATAAAAAAGGCAATTCAGTGCTTCAAAACTGCTTGTGGCAGCAACAGTCAATTAACTGATGATTATTTTCATGTTATTGTTATCTGAGATTTACATGAATAAAACTGAAGACAGCAACTCTTACTTTTTTTTTTGTTGTCTTTAAATGTTCGAATTATTATCATAGGTTATATTTTATACTTATTTTATACTGTGATATGTATGAAGTGCTTTCTTCTCAAAAAGAATGCAGTAGTGTATTAGGTGGAGTATTTTTTTTTTAACATCTGTAGTTTTACTACTGCAGTGTTACAAAGTTTCGTGTTAGGTTACGTTCGCACTGCAGGTCGGATGTAAATATTGATGCATCAGCAGTGAGCGTGTATGATTTCCGTTTTAAGTTTATTGTGCAATGGAAGTAATCAAATTCATAAGGTAATTATCAGCGATGGCTTCAGAATCTGTACGGAAGAGTGTCTGGATGAGGGATGCGAGCCAGGAGTATAGGACAGAGTTGCTTTTGCCTGCAGTGTGAATGTAGCCCAGGTCTCATATCAATGGTCATCGTTTCTTAAGTTCTTATGAATTTCTACTACCATCCATCTCTAACCTCATATTTTCAAAAGAGGTCAAAGAGAAGAGTCTACAGGAGGTTATTTCGACTATTCAACAAAATGCTTGGGGATGGATGGAGCGGCTTGAGAGACTAATGCAAGTGTGTTTTTAGTGATGCCATTAAGTAATGGGAAGAAAAAAAAAAATGAGTGGGACTAAAAACCAACCTTAGCAGGAAGCAAATTCTCTGTGAGAGAATAACAGTTTGATGCAGACTTTCAGCACTGTAACTCATTTGAATAGAAAGCTATTCAACACAGTGAGAAAAACCCTCAAGGCTTAATGTGATCCATTTTATTTATGGTTACATCCACCAGAATTAGGAATAAAAGGATTGAGACCGACACTAAAGCTGCTAACCTCTTGACAGATTAGGTTCAGCGCCAGAACACTTGACCTTTCCCAAAAAAAAAAAAAAAAAGGGTCTTGATTTCTGGTCCTGGCCTCTCAAATTAACTGGCATTCTGCACAAGAGTATCAGAGATTTCATTTTTGAACCTCCAACTTTTCCCAGTTCTAAATTAATCAAGGGCTCTGTCAGTGATGCATACAATGCAAAAAAAAAGAAAAGAAGGTGGCGCTTCCAGTCAGTCAGGAGTGTTTAGATCCCCCCCTAAAAAAGAGCATATGGGAGTTTGCAAAAAACGTGCAATTACCTTATAGTGAAAAAATAAAAAGATGAAATGAATTATTAAGAATATTTCATCAAGTAATCAGCTGAAAAAACCACTGATTCCTGCACCGGTGTCTATAATGTCACACTCCAAAACTACTGGGGCATGATGTAATGCAGTTAGCATGGGAAAGAGCAGAACTGCAGAATACCAGGAGTATAACCTGAAGGGGTTGTGTAAAGCAGTCATAAAGTTACTGAGAGGAGCATACAGGAACAGCTCATACCTACTGTCATCCTAAAATGTGCAGAACTTGAAGTGATCCAAGTGAATATACTCAGCCCTCAAGGTTTTTCAGCCAGTTAGTGGCTTGTTTTGCTTTAAACAAATGCACGGTGTCATAGGTTTGGGGCTGAGGGGTTAAGGTGCACATACCATGAGCAATGATCCAGTAAACTAACGAGTCAGGAGTCTGGTAGAGGATCCTATAAGGTGCCATCCGGGCGCTCGAGTCCAGAACCACATCCAAAGTCCCGACCAGCAAACCTGCAAGAGACCAAGAAAATAACATTTTTCGTTAACAAAAATAACAGAGCAACACTTTTGTCTGCAAGCCATCTTCTGAAGAAACATTAAAAACAGACACTTCTTTGTCTCAAGATAAGGAGCTCTTCCACAACAACTCATGACTAAAGATTCTGCATGAATTTGATGTAAAAAATAAAAAAAATATCCCAAATGTTCAACAACCTTTGAAGAACATGAGATCCGTGTCAAAAAAAGAGTGCCATTCTTCTGTTTACACCCAAATGTGGAAAACCCAGAGATCTTGAGATTCAAGATCAAGACATTTAAAACCATGTCTTGAGGCTTAAACTTCTGTACAGTATGCATTTTAGTTTACGTCCCAGTCATGATGAACCAGCAATCTTCATCTAAGCACCTCTGGGCTGGATTATTACATTTGCTGTCCCTCAACTTATTTTCGAAAACAGACTCATCCATAAAGTATTTATAAGTTGTGACCGATGGCCTTATTAATCGTTAATGAATCCATTTGTTTTATAAATTAGTTGATAGCCATTATGTATCTATTTGATTTATAAGGAAATAGAAGTGACTGACATTTATAATCCGTCATGGTTTGTCTTTTGAGGATTTAATGCTCCTAAAAAGTCAGAGCACCCTTTTTTTGCATGTGAAAGCAGATTATTTTATTTCCATCACAATTGCCTCAGTGGTGGCTTTTGGCAGGTTTTTACATTTGCAAATTTAGTTTACAAACCAAGGAGGTGGAGTTTCAAGAACAGGCGGACTTCAAACTGTAAAACATTTCATCTTGGCTTCTGCCTGCATCCAATCTTTTATTAATCAAGATCTTTATGAAAGTCCCGATTAAAACAGTTGGACAGTTCCAGCACATAGGCCTCTTCTCTTTTTCTTTGGAAGTGAATCCTTTGAGGAAAAAAAACAAAACACACAATCCAGTAGTTTTTAAAAGAACTAGTAGCAATACATGCAAAATTGTTTGGTTCATGTTTGTGCATGAGATCAAATTTTTGTTTGTTTTAATTATTTTTGGATGAAACAAACTCCTGCATAAGACTATGGATGCGACTGGCTAGCTACCATTATGGGGTGTAGGATAACACTGAAGCACTGGAAATCGTCTTATTTTCTATGTTTTAAGGAATGGATTTAACTAATGACCAAGATGGCTGTATATTGTGAAACACAACTCTCAGGATTAGTGGGAGAGAAGATATCTTCATTCATGTGTGGGGTTCATTTTTGAGTCGTATAGACTATACGATTCAAAAATGAACCCCACACAGTCTATATACTATAGAGACTATGTTTGCTTAGATGGGTAAGTGATACTGACATATTATTGAATGTAACTATTTTATATACTCAGAGGGCAATGTCACTTTCAGTTTGTAGGTACTTTGTTCGGGTGTGACTAGTTTTTTTTTAACGTTTCTACACTTTATTTGAAAAGGACAGTGAGCTTTATATATGTAGAAACTCACTACTGCAGAACACTTCCAATTATTCCAACTTTGAGTGCAACAATGTACAATGAAGTGCAAATAAATAATAAATAAATACTTTTGAAAGGAAACGTCAGAGTTAAAAAACAAAAAGGGGTTCACTGCGAAAGCCACCTCATGAGCTAGAGAGGTTTTGTAAAAACCTCCCATGGCTCCCATGATGACATAGTTTATACAAAGTTTCAGACACAAGTTTTGTCAACTTAATTGTGAAGATGCTGTTGCAGGAAATATTATCAATATATTCAGTAGGTACATATTAAACTGAAACTCTTGACAGATTATTTTCGTTCCCCGGCTCTTTGGGGTAAAACTGAGTCACACATGAAACACTCGAGAAGGAAGAGGCAGACTGACATATTCATCAACCTATTTGATGTATATACTCTTTAATGTGTTACTTCCCCTCCCTTATTTGTTACACTAAATGCTCAAAATAATTTTTTTTTAAAGCAACTCCCCTGTTTTTTTTTGGTGGAGTCGTAAACAAAATTATCAAGAGAATGCAGACATTTCACACTTTGGTTTAGTCACCTAAAAAAACAGTGTCAAGTGCAAAGACAGCTTCCTCTTTGTGTAAGGCAAAAATGATGAAGCTAAAAAAAAAAATTAAGAGTCATAACTGATGTTTGCATGTTGACCTGTGATAAGACTGAGGTGTTAGCCAATGTGCATTACTTTAAAAAAAGAAAAGAAAAAATGTTGAGTGAAACGGTCTTGTGGTGAAAATGTGTGAAAAGCGGTACAGCTGGGGCCTGGTTGTGCTGTGTGACACGGATGCTTGAGCTTGAGGTTTAACACGGGAACCTTAAGTGAGACCAACAAACTTCAGAGACCCCTTTTCATCTGCTTGGCACACGGCTCTAAGTGACACACCAGACCAAGAGAAGCAACGTCAGCTTTTGTTTGCACCTGTATGTGGTTTGGGTTGAGAGTTTCTGGTGTTTCACCAGCACCTGGCAACCCAAGACGTCACCTGTCTCTGCAGCGTCAACTCATCAAAACATGTGACGGCTTGTTCCGACACACCTCACGAGTGGGTGCTACTTAAAAACAAAAACAACGCACAAAATCCGGAGAACGCAGCCGTAACGCTGCATGTTTCACAGAATATCTGAGACTGCCTGGAAAACTCTGCAGAATGAGCAATCGGCAGCTGAACACAATAAGCTGCACAATCATGTGATGCTTCATGCTTCCCTACTGAGAAACCAGAACTCAATCACGTCTCTTCATTGTTCGAGCAAAACTAATCACATTCTCAGGGACATTGGTGGTTTTCCACGGAGCAGAAGGACAGGAAACAAGAACCGTGGCACGACAAAAATGCAACTGCTTTACTTGTTTGTTTCTTGCTTCTTGGTTGTCCTTTTTATATACCAACTTCCCAAAAATGAGGGAGCTGCAGCCGCTCTCCATAAAGTCTAGGGTGCAGGAAGAGACTTACATAAGATGGGGACAGTTTCTGTCCGAGAATTGGCAAACTTGTAACAAAATCTGTTGCACTCGGACACAAATTATTGCACAATTTATTGCTATGAGTACTTGTGTTAAGTTATGCAACACGACAGCATGATTCTGAGTTTATTTACAGCGTGATGAGTAGATGTTTCGTTGTGTCTAAAAACAACACAATTATGAAATGCTGAATAAGAACGTCAATAAAAATGTCCCCCTGTTGTCTCCAACGAAACACTTTTACTGTGCACACAGAAAAAGCTAGGAGTTTTTTGGGTGTGTATTAGGTTTTGTTCTCATCTTGGCAGAGGTGGATGTGAAAATGTCAGTCTGAGCATGTCTATTGGAGGGGGAGGTCTGTTTGAAACATCAGTGTGACAAGTTTCTGGAGGAACTTCCAACGAATGCACGCCCAGTTTCTATTATCCAGTTTCTCAGAGGCCCGAGAACCAGAATATCAAAACCTGCTTCATCTCCACACATGAGCAGAACAGTTTTTCCCCCAGGTCATCACTGCATAATGTGCAATTTGCCATGCGGCTGTTGCATGTATCCCTCACTGCCTCAACATCTGCTAGATGCTCCAGTTTCTCTCAGAGCCGTGGTTCAGAAAATGCACATTTTCCACCTTCCAGTTCACGCCAGTGTCGCTGGGTGCTGCTCGGTGCCAACTGGCACACAAGACGAGTCAGCGAGCTCTGCTTTTACATAACAATGACGTCATCCCCCGACACCATAGCACACTGAGGTGCCACAGCAAGAACTCAGCAGAGACTGAGAAGACAAGACTTTTCATTAATGTCAAAGAAAGCCTTATTAGCATTATCACGCTCTAGATGTATGCAGGAACAGCCTTTATCTTTAATGTTAACCCTCGTACTTTGTTCTGGATTCTCCAGCTTTTCGTTTCTGAGCCATTGCTTCCCGTTCTGAGGAAGAGGACCTCAAGATTGCATTAGATTGATATAAGCAGTTTTAAAACTGTAGAGATCCAGATTCTCATATGTGAAAAGCAAGAGAGTAGTAGCTGAGTATTTAGCCGAGTAGCACACAGCAGGGCATGATGACATTTTTTTTTAAGTGCATTATGGATGAATCGTGCAACGGTTGTAGAGTCCTTTTCTTAGTGCCGCCCACTCTTCAGCCAGAGTGGTGCTCAGATTTTAGTCTCCTCACATCAAGTGTTAAAGTTAAATGAGCATTGACACTGACACAAAGTGAGACACTATTTATGGAGAACTGAAACTGAGTTGATGAACACTGACCAGTCCCTGACTCGGGTTTCACCTGCTCTTCAATTCAGGCAAGACTGGGGAAATTCTCTAACTTCAGCTATTACAATTGTATATTGAACTGGAATACGCAAGTGCGCACAGGCTTATGAATGATCTTGAGTCGTATCTAATATCGTCAAGAAACTTCATGACCCCAGCAGCCAGCCAACGAGGGATCACAAGCTAGTGTTGTCATAGTGTCAGTCCTTAAACCAGACCGACGGCGAGGGTCCCAGGAAGATTTGAAATCTATATCAAATCAATATGTGTGATACCATGATCTGATGCAGCAAAGAAAAACTGAAAGTTGTTTGTTTTTGTATTTTTCCATTATTGAGAAAACATGTTTGTCTGAAATGTCAACTAACTGAAAAACGTGAACACAACACACCTTTTTGGTCTTGTGGGTCACTTAGGTCTGGAAATGTGTCATGGAGTGTTCAGGCTGGCTGAGTATTGTGACATCACAAACCCCGGTCAGGTAATTTCCCCCATTAGGGCTGTGCGATTTATCGATTTTAAATCTAAATCGGATTTATTAATCAAGATGATGTTAAAAAAAGGAAAATCGGAAAATCGATTTTCCTTTTTTGCAGCTGGCTGCATTAAAGACAGAGCTCGTCTAGTCATCTTTGTTTGGTCAAGAAAATTGTAAATGTCACTCAAGGAGGATTTACAGTATCTTTCAATTACACTTCATTCCCAATAGGGAAATTTGTTTGCTATTTTTCTTTAAAAATAAAGATAAAATATTTGAAACAATTTATTCCATTGTCTTTTGTAGTTTTACCAAAAAAATCGAAATCCGGGTTTTCAGAGAAAAAAAATCGGGATTTTATTTTTGTCCAAAATCGCCCAGCCCTATCCCCCATTTTTTAATCCGCCACAATTTACATTGTGCTATATTTGCTGAATCTCCAAAGCGGATACTGCAAGACACTACCACCCTCTCAGCTCGAAACAGATCAAAAGATTTCCTATAAAAATCACCCACACCATCTTTGGAGACACTGCATCTCCAGAGACACAGGAACTGGAAAAAATAAATCCAGCCATAGTATTTCCAGGTTTAAAGCTCTATAGAAAAGGACCTAGACACTATAATCTAGTACAGTCTTCCTGCATGGAACTTAATAACACAGACTCCTTTATTGATTCAAAAACCTATGTCTGGTAACAGATAAGGTTAATTTAACTGTTAAACTCGTGGAAGCAACTCCGTCTGTGATAAACTGCTGCTCTGCCGAATCCAGGTCAACCAACAAAATCAATTTCACAACTCGAGAGAAAGCAAGACACAAGGTCTTTCAGCTGTGAACCTTGGCCAGTCATTTCAATCACCTGCCTGTCTTCCTCCTTTTATTATTCTTCCTCCTGCTGCTGCTGCTTGGCCCATTTTGGATGGAGTTGGACCAGAGGGAGAGGAGGAAGAGGAGGAGCAGTGAGGAGAGGGAGAAGGGGAATGATTCAGCACGAACAGGCAAACAGACCGGCTCTCAGCTTGATAGTCACATAGATATACTGTTGTTGAGGCTCCACAGCCATCAGCAGCTGAACAAATGAAGCCATAGATGCAGTTGTTTGTATTGCAGTGGTTGACATGTAATTCTCTGCAGGCAAATCATTTGATAATAAGCAAAAGATTTTGCATTTTGAACATGGAGTGAGGCTATGGAACAGTCCGAGTAAGGAGCTGAAACAATGTCCAACCACCTACAGTTTCAAAAGCAAATACAAAGAAA
This sequence comes from Cololabis saira, assembly GCF_033807715.1. Classification (NCBI taxonomy): domain Eukaryota; kingdom Metazoa; phylum Chordata; class Actinopteri; order Beloniformes; family Belonidae; genus Cololabis; species Cololabis saira. Next base: position 21,725,823 of record NC_084587.1, read on the forward strand.
AGATTTTTGCCAAATACAGGGAAGAGGAGACATGAGGTAGTGATTGTGTGGGGATTCAGCACAATGTACGTATATAAAAATGGTAAATATAATAACTATTATATTGTTTTAGATAAGATGTGTGTATATATTGTATATGTATATTATTTATAATTGCTTTGGTAATAACAGGTATAATTTTTTGATAAAGTAAAGCTTGCTGTTTTATTTTTTCTTATTTTTATTTCCAAGCAAAATTAAACTAGAATCAAGGGGTAGGACCCAATAAGTTTTTTTTACTTCCTCCTACTCCTTTTCGGGCATGGAAGTTTATTTCCCTTTGATTTTGTTTAATGACTGTTTATTTGTATTCTTTTTTGTTTTGTGTAATTGTTTTTTTTTTTTATGCTCGAAATAAAGATTTCAATCAATCAATAATGTAGCACAACCCCATATGAGCCAACAGTAAATATATTTTTATTTTTTTTAACCTTTATTTAACCAGGCAAGCAAATTAAGAACAAATTTCTTATTATATGGTGCTGCTCTTAATCCCATTAGTGGTCATTTATTAAAAGTTTGACAAATCAGTGTGTAAATGTCTTACAGATGGCAGCTGACCGGTCACGTGACCCTTTTTGTCATCCATATGTTCAGTTCACGTCTAAAGGCTGATTCATGGTTCCGCGTTACACCGACGCAGGGCATACGCCGTAGGGTAAGCGGCGACGCACACCGTACGGTGTCCGTCGCCGCGATCCCTACGCCGTACCCTACGGCGTAGAGTACGGCGTAGGCTCTGCGTCGATTTAACGCGGACCATAATTCAGGCTTAACTTGACCCCATAAAAGTGACCACAAGCAAAGAAAGGAAATGCCCGGTTTTGCTGTCGTTTTCACCGAGTCATGGCAGCTACAGAGCTGCAGCGGGGAGTCGGGACTCACCGGCCAGCCCTCCGCCTCCATCCCCGTGGCCTTTCCGTCTCTGCAGGATGAAGTAGGGGTTTGCTCTCTCGGTGATCCACAAGGCCCCCGCCAGCAGCACGTCTTCGGGACTGACCCACATGATTGTGTCGTTTCTCTAGTGTTCAGGACTGCTGAGTGACGGCGGCCGCCACGCTGATCCCTCCGGGACCGAGTCCTGCTATAATTAAACCAGCGAGTTCCTCGGCTCGCTGCGGCTCGGCTGGTCCCAGCCTTTGTTGTCCATTAAGCTCCGCTGCAGGTGCGACCCCGTCCCGAGCCGCTGGGCGACGCACACGTCGATGGAAGTCGGTGGTGGGCGAACTGAAAACACGGTCCAGAAGCGATGTCTGTCTTTGTTTTGAAATATACAGGAGACGCAGAGTCGGAGAAGCCGATAATAAAGCGAGCAGCGCGGTCTGCTCCTCCTCCTCCCCCGCAGCTCCAGCGACGTCACCGCGCACGGCGGGGAGGTAAACAGCAGACTTTTTAAAATCAAAGGAAAAGGATATATGGAAAAGGAACATTATATATGTTATTATATTAAAATGCATATATATGCTTTAGGTTTTTACTTTGTATTAATACGGAAAAGTAGGGCCAGGCAGGAGAAAAATAAAAATAATATTTTAGAGGAGGAATATTTTTTTTCTCATTATGCACTTTCAAAATTCAAATTTTTTTCAAAATTTCGTGAATAAAGTCGAAATGTTGAGAAAAAGTCGAAATGTTGAGGAAAAAAGTCGAAATGTCGAGAAAAAAGTCAAAATGTTGAGAAAAAAATCGAAATTTCGAGATTAATGTTGAAGTACAATTTCGAGAAAAAAGTCTAAATTTCTTGAATAAAGTGAAATGTTGAAAAAAAAGGAAAAATTTTGACTTTATTCACGAAATTTCGAATTTATTCCTGAAATTGTACTTCAACATTATTCTCGATATTTCGACTTTTTTCCCAACATTTCGACTTTATTTACGAAAATTTGACTTTTTTCTCAACATTTCGACTTTTTCGACGCAAATCGGTGGTGGGCGAACTGAAAACACGGTCCACAAGCGATGTCTGTCTTTGTTTTGAAATATACAGGAGACGCAGAGTCGGAGAAGCCGATAATAAAGCGAGCAGCGCGGTCTGCTCCTCCTCCTCCCCCGCAGCTCCAGCGACGTCACCGCGCACGGCGGGGAGGTAGCAGACTTTTTAAAATCAAAGGAACATTAGATATGTTATATATTAAAATGCATATATATGCTTTAGGTTTTTACCAACTTGGTATTAATACGGAAGTACGGAAGAGTAGGGCCAGGCAGGAGAAAAATTAAAATAATATTTTAGAGGAGGATAGTGGGTTCTCTCCGGGTACTCCGGCTTCCTCCCACAGTCCAAAAACATGCACGCTAGGTTAATTGGTGATTCTAAATTGCCCGTAGTTGTGAGTGTGAGTGTGGTTGTGAGCATGGTTTGTGTGTTTATATGTGGCCCTGTGATGGACTGGTGACCTGTCCAGGGTGTAACCCCTGCCTCTCACCTAAAATGAGCTGGGATAGGCTCCAGCAGACCCCCGTGACCCCGCAAGGGATTAAGCGGGTATAGATAATGAATGAATTTTTTTTCATTATGCACTTCGAGAAAAAAGTCGAAATGTCGAGAAAAAAGTCGAAATGTCGAGAAAAAACTCAAAATTTCGTGAATAAAGTCGAAATGTTGAGAAAAAAGTCGAAATGTTGAGAAAAAAGTCAAAATTGCGTGAATAAAGTCGAAATGTTGAGAAAAAAGTCGAAATGTCGAGATTAATGTTGAAGTACAATTTCGAGAAAAAGTCAAAATGTCGAGAAAAAAGTCTAAATTTCTTGAATAAAGTGAAATGTTGAAAAAAAAGGCGAAATTTCGACTTTATTCTCAAAATTGTACTACAGGCAGGAGAAAAATAAAAATAATATTTTAGAGGAGGATTTTTTTTTTTTTCATTATGCACTTCGAGAAAAAAGTCGAAATGTCGAGAGAATAGTCAAAATTTCGTGAATAAAGTCGAAATGTTGAGAAAAAAGTCGAAATGTTGAGAAAGAAGTCGAAATGTTGAGAAAGAAGTCGAAATGTTGAGAAAGAAGTCGAAATGTTGAGAAAAAAGCCGTAATGTTGAGAAAAAAGTCGAGATGTTGAGAAAAAAGTCAAAATGTTGAGAAAAAAAGTCAGAATTTCGTGAATAAAGTGGAAATGTTGAGAAAAAAGTCGAAATGTCGAGATTAATGTTGAACAACATATGCTTTAGGTTTTTACCAACTTGGTATTAATACGGAAGTACGGAAGAGTAGGGCCAGGCAGGAGAAAAATAAAAATAATATTTTGGAGGAGGAATATTTTTTTTTTCATTATGCACTTCGAGAAAATAGGCGAAATGTCGAGAAAAAAGTCAAAATTTCGTGAATAAAGTCGAAATGTTGAGAAAAAAGTTGAAATGTCGAGATTAATGTTAAAGTACAATTTCGAGAAAAAAGTCTAAATTTCTTGAATAAAGTGAAATGTTGAAAAAAAAAGGCGAAATTTTGACTTTATTCACGAAATTTCGACTTTATTCTCGAAATTGTACTTCAACATTATTCTCAACATTTCCACTTTTTTCTCGACATTTCGACTTTATTCACGAAATTTTGACGTTTTTCTCAACATTTCGACTTTTTCGACGCAAATCTGTGGTGGGCGAACTAAAAACACGGTCCACAAGCGATGTCTGTCTTTGTTTTGAAATATACAGGAGACGCAGAGTCGGAGAAGCCGATAATAAAGCGAGCAGCGCGGTCTGCTCCTCCTCCTCCCCCGCAGCTCCAGCGACGTCACCGCGCACGGCGGGGAGGTAAACAGCAGACTTTTAAAATCAAAGGAACATTATATTTGTTTATTTGATTGGATCCCCATTAGCAGCTGCACAGCAGCTACTAATCTTCCTGGGGTCCCCCGGTAAGTTCACATAGAGTAATGAAAAAGTTCAACTAAAATACAAATTATAGTGATAAGGAAAAACTTACATTAATGATGACAGCAACCATTGCAGCAATAATTAAAACTATGATAACAATTAAGTAAAATTACAAAACAAAAAAAAACAGAAGCAACAAGAAAAAAATACTACCCAATAATAAATAAATAAAATGAAACAGAAATAATTATCTCATACATCAACTTAAGGAATAAAACAAAATAAAACAGTAACAACAATCTTAATCATCATCATCTGTGAGTGTGTATGTGTATGTGTCTCTGCCCGTGCCCTCGTCGTGTGCCTTCTACCTATTACTATATATTACTATTCCTATGGGCTGTCAGATGACATTTCAGTAGCCTCTTGAAACCCAGTTTTGTTTTTTCTTTGGTGATGGTTTCTGGCAGTGCATTCCATGATGACCTGGCTCGATACAACATAGTACTTTGCATAGCGTCCTTTTTTGCTTTAGGCAGTTGGTAACAACCTCTTGTGGCATGTCTTGTTTTATAAGTATGTGTGTCAGAACATAATGTAAGTTGATTATATAGACACATGGGATGTTTTGACAATCTAATTTTCCTTAAGAACACAAGGAGTGACATTGTCAGCCTCTCCGTGACTTTTGTCCAGGAGAGCTTGACATGCATCTCATTCACATTAGACCTTGATGTACATTTCAGAGCAAGCCAAGCTGCTCTATTTTGAGCCAGCTGCAGCTTTCCCAGGTCCCTCACATTTGCACCAGACCATATCACTGAGCAGTAGTCGAGGTTTGACAAGACAAGTGTCTCCATTACCTTTTTGGTCAGTTGTGGAGTTAAATACACGGAGCATCTTCTTATAATTGATATGTTCTTCCCCAACTTAGCAACCACTGCATCTGTATGTCTTTTTCATGACAGATTGTTCGTCAAGATGACACCCAAGAGCTTTGTTTCTTTGACCTGCTCAACATTTACATTATTTAACATCAAATTTAACTGGGGTTTAACACTCAGTGAATAATTTGTACCAAAGATAATGCTTTTGTTTTTTGTATATTTAAAGCGAGTCTGTTACTAGTTACCCATCTTACTACTGCAATCAGTTCTTTATTTAGGATTTCACTGATTTCTCTTACTGTGGGTGCATGTGCATATAATGTTGTGTCATCAGAAAACATAGACACTTTTGTTTTTTCCAGCACCAGAGGAAAGTCATTAGTAAATATAGAGTAGAGTAAAGGACCTTAAAGAACTTCCTTGTGGAATTCCAGACTCAACATTTCTAATCTCTGAGAAGCTACCATTAAAAAATAGTCTTTGGGTTCTATTGTATAGATAACTCTCCATCCATGCAGTCGTTGTTGGAGTGAAACCATACCACCTGAGTTTATTAATTAGCAGTATATGATCAATTACATCAAAGGCTGCACTGTAGTCCAATAGTACTTCTCCCACCAGATTTTTCCTGTCCATCTCTCTCAACCAATCTTCTGTCATTTGAGTAAGTGCTGTGGCTGTTGAGTGGTCCTCTCTATAAGCATGCTGGTATTCACTTATCAAATTATTCACAGTAAAATAATCTTGTATTTGGTTGAAAACTATTTTTTCTAGGATTTTATTAAGAGCTGGTGTCAAACTTATTGGTCGGCTATTAGAGCCAGTGAAGGCATTCTTGGTGTTCGTTGGGAGTGGTATCATATACATATATTTATGTTATTATATTAAAATGCATATATATGCTTTAGGTTTTTACCAACTTGGTATTAATACGGAAGTACGGGAGAGTAGGGCCAGGCAGGAGAAAAATGGAAATAATATTTTAGAGGAGGAATATTTTTTTTTTCATTATGCACTTCGAGAAAAAAGTCGAAATGTCGAGAAAAAAGTCAAAATTTCGTGAATAAAGTCGAAGTGTTGAGAAAAAAGTTGAAATGTCGAGATTAATGTTGAAGTACAATTTCGAGAAAAAAGTCTAAATTTCTTGAATAAAGTGAAATGTTGAGAAAAAAGGCGAAATTTTGACTTTATTCACGAAATTTCGACTTTATTCTCGAAATTGTACTTCAACATTATTCTCGACATTTCGACTTTTTTCTCGACATTTGGAGTTTTTCTCGAAATTGTACTTCAACATTATTCTCGACATTTCGACTTTTTTCTCGACATTTCGACTTTATTCACGAAATTTTGACCTTTTTCTCAACATTTCGACTTTTTCGACGCAAATCTGTGGTGGACGAACTGAAAACACGGTCCAGAAGCGATGTCTGTCTTTGTTTTGAAATATACAAGAGACGCAGAGTCGGAGAAGCCGATAATAAAGCGAGCAGCGCGGTCTGCTCCTCCTCCTCCCCCGCAGCTCCAGCGACGTCACCGCGCACGGCGGGGAGGTAAACAGCAGACTTTTTAAAATCAAAGGAACATTATATTATATGTTATTATATTAAAATGCATATATATGCTTTAGGTTTTTACCAACTTGGTATTGGTACGGAAGTACGGAAGAGTAGGGCCAGGCAAAGAGAAAAATGAAAATAATATTTTAGAGGAATATTTTTTTTCTCATTATGCACTTATCGAGAAAAAAGTTGAAATTTCGTGAATAAAGTCGAAATGTTCAGAAAAAAGTCAAAATGTTGAGAAAAAAGTCAAAATGTTGAGAAAAAAGTCAAAATTTCGTGAATAAAGTCGAAATGTTGAGGAAAAAAGTCGAAATGTTGAGAAAAAAGTCGAAATGCTGAGAAAAAAGTCGAAATGTTGAGAAAAAAGTCAAAATGTCGAGAAAAAAGTCGAAATGTTGAGAAAAAGGTCAAAATTTCGTGAATAAAGTTGAAATGTTGAGAAAAAAGTCGAAATGTTGAGAAAAAAGTCAAAATTTCGTGAATAAAGTCCAAATGTTGAGAAAAAAGTCGAAATGTTGAGAAAAAAGTTGAAATGTCGAGATTAATGTTGAAGTACACTTTCAAGAAAAAAGTCTAAATTTCTTGAATAAAGTCAAAATGTCGAGAAAAAAGTCGAAATGTCGAGAATAATGTTGAAGTACAATTTTGAGAATAAAGTCGAAATTTCGTGAATAAAGATAAGATAAGATATTCCTTTATTAGTCCCACGGCAGGGAAATTCATAATAAAGTCAAAATTTCGCATTTTTTCCTCAACACTTCAACTTTATTCACGAAATTTCGACTTTATTCTCAAAATTGTACTTCAACATTAATCTCAACATTTCAACTTTTTTCTTGACATTTCGACTTTTTTCTCAAAGTGTATAATGAAAAAAAAATCTTCCTCCTCTAAAATAATATATCCTGCCTGGACCTAACACTCTTCCGTAATAAATAAATAAAACAAATACTTCTAAAAAAGTTTTAAACAGAATAAAACTATAAAATTTGATGCTACATAAAAGCCAGAACAAAGAGATGAGTTTTTAGTCTACGTTTAAAAATGTCCACATTTCCAGCTCCTCTCAGATCCTCCGGCAGGCTGTTCCACAGTTTTGGAGCATAGTGGCTAAAAGCAGCATCACCAAATGTTTTAGTTCTACTCTGTGGAACAGCTAAAATATATGCTTTAGGTTTTTACCAATTTGGTATTAACCATTAATATGTATGCAGACAAAAACATAAAAATAAAGGAAACACATTTTTAGAGCTTTCTTTTTCATTTTTCAACTTGACACTACTCCCTGAGTTTTCAACCATGTGTTTGCAACTCTGTTCATAACAGCCAGTTTTTGCAGGGTGGAGTTAGCTCCGTCTCCCCTTTCCACAGATAAGTGGCAGTTCACTCCCTTGTGGGGGAAATGACAGAAGAAAACTATTGGCAACAAATTGCAAACGTAACTGGTATGTGCTAAAAGCTGCGATGCTTTTGCTTTTTGAATTATTATTTATAAATGAATAGATCTTGGTCAGTATTTTTGCTTATTTACTCAAGAGAGGACAGTAAAAGGAGAGTTTTATGGGTATACACCGGTCATGAAATCACTACACTGGCTTCCAGTGAGTCAAAGGATAGAGTTTAAAATCTTACTGCTGGTGTACAGAGCACTGAATGATCGTGGACCAAAATACATGCTTGATCTGTTAGTTCCTATGAAGCTCCCAGACCCCTGAGGTTAATCTGGATCTGGGTTGTTGTGTGTCCCAAGAACCAGAACCAAGCAAGGTGAGGCAGCGTTCAGTTATTCTGCTCCTCACCGGTGGAACAAACTTCCTGTAGACCTGAGGTCTGCTCCAACTGTCAGCTCCTTCAAATCAGGCCTAAAAACATTACTGTTTGCTCAAGCGTACTCTTAAATTAAATACTTACCTGCTGTACTCTACTGCCCTTACTTTTAACAGCTTGTGCTTTTTATTATTTTACTTCTTTTCTTATCATCTTATTCATATTTTTATTCAATCTTATTTGTTATTTACTGTCTAATTATGTCTTGCTGCTTTTAATGTCAATGTAAAGCACTTTGAATTACCTTGTGTTGAATTGTGCTTTTTTAACATATATTGTGATGCTAAAATAGCCAGATGTACTGCTTTATTGGTGTATTTCATCATTGCATCACCCTGAGATTCAATTCAGTTCAATTCAATTTTATTTATATAAGGTCTATTACAAGAGAAGTTGTCTATAGGTGCTTTCCAGAGACCCACAACATGACCCCCGAGAAATTATTACATAAACAATGACAGGTAAAAACTCCCCTAGTGGGAGGAAAACCTTAAGCCAAACAGTGGCAAGAAAAACTCCCCTTTAGGAGGGAAGAAACCTTGAGCAGGACCTGGAAAAGGAAAAGAGAAAACAGACAGAGAGAATGAAGAACAGAGAAAGGAGAGACACAGACACAATGGCTAACTGGTGCACTACAGGGATGACTATAAAAGCAGATGTAGACAGCAAGGTCATTATAGATTTTGGGGAAACAACAGAAGTGCAGTCTTATTTAGCATCTTTATATTAGCAAATGCCTGCACTATTCAAATTCAAAGGGTTGTTTAAACGCAAAAAGGGGCAGCAGGTACATTGTGCTAATGAAAAGTACCCACATATGTTGTGAGGTGTGGCTATTTTAAAGTCAGTATGAGTGGGTTTCCATCACACTACGTTTAAAAGCAAAAAAAGAAGCAAAACAGATGTGTGGGAGTGTAAAATGACCTATTATCCATGCATCAGCAGAATGAAATATGCAGCGTCAGACAGGTGTCACTTTCAAAACGAGGACGGATGAAGATCAGAGTGAGCATTTTGTTGAGATGGGTTTTGATTCTTTTTAAGGCCCTGGTTTGTCATTTTTGTGGCCAGTTGTTCAAACAATGGACCATCATCCTTTGTGGTACCGGACATCTGCCTGTCTCCCCAGTTACTCATCTTGCAAATATAGGCCCTACCTGATACCTCCTGCTGCTGTTACTCTCGTCAACTCTTTCCTTATTTTATAACAATACATTTTTAAAAAACCCACTTCCCCTGGTGGGTTGTACTCAGGTTACGTGATCAAGAAATCCCTCCCAAGACCTGCCACCCCGCGTTAGTTCTGTTTACATTAGACCTGACCTTCAATTAATCTGTGTACCCTCGGAGGCGAGTTATTCCGAGGGCACGCCACCCCACGTCGGTCAATGTAAAAAGGACAGGCGACACGTCTAGATGTTAAACACGGGGTATCCGCCAATGTAAAAGGGGCTAAAGGTATCACTGCAGGGGGGTGGGGTTTCCGTTGAACACTGTTTTTCTTTGTATGAGCATAATTCCCTCCTCATGTTTCATCCTGTGAGACTTCTCTTCAAATAAAATTAAAAAAAGATCTCTACTTTGAAGATGATGGACGAAAACATCTTTAAGACTGGACAAATTATTGTAACTGCTGCTACCGCTGTTGTGAAACCAAACAACAGAAGACAGCAGATGATAATTCAAATGATAATTGAGGCCAAAGCTCTTATGTTATACAGTAATGCCTAATGATAAAGAAGTGTTATAGCACAACTAGATTGTATTGAGGTGAAAAACAGCTGGAAAACAGATTTTGATGACTTTTGATTCACCGCCAACATTCCTTGACACGTGCAAATGCAAAAAAAGTGTTTACATGATACTTTTGCGATAAACCGACATGTCTGGAAAAAACACCTTTTGAAAGCGTAAAAAGGTCTCTGTGATATTTGGCAGTTTTTTTCTGAATTAGAGGAGTTTCCATAAAAGCTTTTTATTTGCAACATTTAGGTTTTGAGCAAACCTAGGCTGACCTAAACAAACTGACAGGGTCGTGTTAGCTTTTAAGGTAGGTAGTGTCGTTAGACACCCAAATATACAGTCTCGTGGCCATAAAAAGTGATTTCTTTCATAATGTGCATCCTCAACAACGGCCACTGCACAGGGTGGTCATGCCCTGAACAACATCTCAGAAACACGCACGCCTGGAGGCCGTGATATCTGCAGAGAGGATCAGTACAGGACTAACACGTGGAAAACACAAAATACAGACACACAGAGAAAGTAAGAGGCGCTTGGGGGATTATGGATCATATGTCCAGTAGACTTGAACCTTTAAACTTTACCAAAAGGTAAAGTTTAAGGCTAATCTTAAAAGGTAGGGAGGCTGTCTGTATCCCAAACACTAAACTAGGTTGATTCCACAAGAGACCAGCCTGTTACTGAAGGCTCTGCCTCTTATTTTACTTTTGGAAACTTTAAGATGCGGTGGAGCTTAGTCGTTCTGAGTGAGGTCTTCTGGCATGTTTCTCAAGGAAATTCTGCTCGATTGCATCAATACTATCATCTCACACATATCTCATGGCGCCAGGGTTTGTAAAGCGTTCAGGTGCATCACTGATCTGCCCAAAAGCCAGCACAACTAAAAGATTTTTAAGAATAATGAAAATGAAAAATAAAAGAGTGAAAACCACAAACTGCAGAACTGAAAATCTATCAGGTAATGACGGGACCGTCTTCAATCTGATTAAAGTAATTAAGCCTTTTAGTGAATGAGTGAAAGTTTGTTTTAATATGGCATTTGTTGAGTTGGCACCCAACAAAAATGTAAAAAAAAATTGGTGACTACAGCAAGCTAATTATCTTATTGTTGTTTAAAGACACCCCCACCCCCTCCAAGAGGGAAACCACCACACATAGTTCAAAACATTTGCTACCGTGCTCTGCTGTGCTTCCTCCACTCTGTAGCCTTAAAAAACAGGATGCAGAAACCGTGGGGGAGCAGCACTTCGCCTACAGGTTGACTCAGCTTTGGTTTCAGGTGGTTGTTTACAAACTTTCCCCTCCATTTAACTGTACCGATTCACCCCGCCGCAATTTCAGAACTTATAAATACGTCAATGTTTACTGCAAAGGCCAGGAAAGAAATGAGCAATGAGCTTTTCGTATCACTTTCATTGTGGCTTCAGGTTTGCATTTGCACATGACGGGAATGAGCTGTTGCTGGGCGATAACACGAATATCATTTCCTGACCTTTTAACCTGAATGTCAAGGTGGTGAAATTTGGTTTTATTACACTTACACATATTAATCAAAACACACTGGAACAAGAGGTGAAACATCCTTCTGAAAGGTGCTTATGTGTTGTGGCTTTTCACAAAGATGTAAAGGTTGTTGGGTTTTAATGGACACACGATTGAGTGTGACGGGGATGTCCCGCCATCCTGTCCCATGAAGTGTTAATTTTTGCTCATGAAATCACTGAAACTTTTCCCCCGGTAGTCATTCTGTGGTAAAAAAAAAAAAAAACAACAAAAAAACACAAACATAATGTCTCAGACAAACTGTTCCGTTTACCAGTTCCTGAATCACATCCTCATTCTTCGCATGAAGTTGGTCATCTCAGACTCAAAAATAAGGGAAGAAATACTTTTTTTTTAAACTATTGTCCCTCCTTTACAAGTAGCTTGGATCATAGGGTCTGACATAAAGAGGCACTGTTTGAAAAACGAAAACATGTTGGTTTATTTTCTCTCTGCAATTGTTTTTAAGCTCATCGGCAATCTGCAATATAGGCAGAGATGGAAATACCTTTCATGATGCAGGACACAGAAAAATACAATCAAGAGTAAACAAAGCTGTTGTAATATTTTAAGAGCAGAGTTAAATCTTGAAAAACGTGTTTGAAGGCAACATTGTCTGAATATACAACATAAAAAAAACATCCATACACAGACGAAGACGTAACACTATATACTTTTTTTTTTGGTTAAAAAAACAAATCATCGTGACAAAATAACAGATTCTATAATAATGCCTGAATCATTTCTGAATTCGTTTTCAACTCATCCAAACCACCAAAGGAAAGTAAAACTGCTCAAACTCCCCTGTTTTTAAAAGGGACTCCTGGGGAGTGTCAGCTATGATTATTTGGAAGTGACCTTCATAGTCTCGGCTTGAAAGTTTTACCCTTTTCACCACGTAGTTCCCAGCTTTAAAAGGGGACTCTCTGAAAGAACTTCCTTTTTTTGCCTCTGTCCGTCTCATGGGAACCAAACATCACACAGGTATTGTGTCAACTCATGGGTCCCGTGGCGCCCTCTACCGTACAAAACCCCACATATCGGTTTACATCTGTCCAGCAGAGGGATCTTCCTCATGAATGTCATTTTGTTTACAGCAAAAAAGTGCATGTACACTTATTAACCACGCCCTCTGATTGTTGGATATGTGATTCTAAAGCCGTGATTGTGCGTCTTCGATAGCTTTCTCGGGAACCTCTCCACACAACACTTTGGATTTTGGCCAGCTGCAAGGATTTGCACTCATCTATTCTGAGCAGCTCAGTAAAAATCCCCCATTATTTCACTGTCACTCAGGGTTTGACTTTTGCACACCCCTTTTCCAATGATTTCAAATGGAGCTCCTTTGTAGGTTGCGACACACTGTGCGTCCGTGCACAGGTCAGGCAGGATCTGCTCCCACACCTTCTTTTTTGGGGTCAGTTCCTTGTCTGGTTCACCTGGAATCAAAGCAGACAGTTCTTTCTCAATACACTTTATTAAGCTGCAACACATGCCAGAAAAGGTCATTTTTGGACTTTATAACATTTATTTGAGTTTGTCACATCCTTCTACACCTACTTAGATATCTATTTTTAGCAAAACCATTTTCCCATCGCAGTAACATCACAGTACCAGCTGAAGCATTGAATTATCCAGCCTCTGAGCATCATGTGATGAAGCATTCATGTACCTCAGAAGTGGGAAGTCAGAGCTCCTACAGACCGGTTTGTTTCACAATTAACAGCAAAATGCTCATCATGAGTTATTTATTTCACTTTTGAAAGAAATTAGGCAATACCATGAGCAATGTTTATTTTATGTACATAAAAAGGAAAGATTTAGACCCCGTCCACACGTAGCCGGATATCTGCGGATATCTGCTAAACCGGAGATATTTTCCTACGTTTTGACCTGTCATCCACACGAAAACGCAAATAAACGAAGCTTTAAAAAAACTCCGGGCAAAGTGAAGATTTTTGAAAACTCCGTTTATGTAGATGCGTGTAGACACACACAACCGGAGTTTTGCGTTTTCGAACGTCACATTATGCTCCAAAACAACAACAAATCTGCTCTGACGTGCGCCTTTTGTTTACTACAGATGATCCAGCATCTGTTCTCCAAGCTATTAAATAAATGGTCTCTGGTCTTGACCACCGCTTAGTGCGTTACACCGACACAGAGCCTACAACCGTAGGGTACGCGGCGACGCGCACCCTACGGTGCCCGCGGAGCCGCGGTGCCCGCGGAGGTGCAGCTTCCCGGGAGCCGCAGATGATCTACAGGTTAGAATGCTCATGAATGTGGTCGAAAACGCAGATCTTCGGTTATGTGTGGATGCAAATTTTTTTATAAACGGAGGGGGGAAATATTCGTTTTTAAAAATACCCGGCTACGTGTGGACGGGGTCTTAATTTTTACCTGGCCTAAAACGTTTTGGTGGAATTATTTCAAATGAAGAAGTTGCAGTTTATAAATATTACTTCAGTCTAACCACTTTTTGCCATTTTATCCATTTCTTTCCCTCTCAAATCTGGAGTTTGTCATTCCAGGATCTTATTTGTCTTTTAATACAGCATCAGTAGCCATGTACCGGTGGAATTTGTTGTCACAAAAATAAACCTGTAAGCATTAGTAAAATGTTGCCTATATAAGCTAGAAAAGTTCATATCAGCTTTTAAAAAAATCCACACAAACCCAAAAGAATGGAGCCCAAGGGTTATCCACCTTATTGAAACTTAGAAATTACAACATAATTCAAAACGGCCTGCCTCTGCTGGCTGACTGTTACATTACTTCAGCATTCCCATCTATGCTAAGAGTGCTGCAACAACCTGGACCATCCCACAGGAGACAGGCGTGGAGTGGACCAGAGTGTCACAATACTGTATAACCCCTGGAACCAGCTGCTATGAATATAATTATAAATTAACTTAACCGATGTTAACACTGTCACCCAAAAAGTGGTGACAAATAGTGCAAAGTGGTATAATACCTCTGTATTCTGGGTTGATTTGATTTGATTTATTTATTTAAAATGGGACAGTGCATATTAATGAACATTCACATGTAAATATGCCAGATTATAGCCTAAGGCTAATTTCCATCTGTAGTCCCCTGGCAGGTTGATGGTAACATGAACATAAACGAATCAGAAAAAACAAAGACAGAAACACATAATACCACAACACAACACGAAAATCAGTACAAGGAATAAGAAAAAACAAAGACAGAAACACATAATACCACAACACAACACGAAACTTAGTACAAAGAATAAAAACAGGAGACCAACGACCAGTGTGTAAACGAGTCTAAACAGTAGAGTACAGTTATAGTGGATATATGTTGTGTTTATATTTTAAAGTGCTTAGTGCGAGGAGATAAATTATATTGGTTACCTGGGAAGTCCTGGAAAGAAATTCTGTCTCCTGGTACCGCTTCACTTGGAGGGTTGAGGATCTCCACCCTGTCTTGTGAGATGGCACAAAGTAGCAGAGCCTGGTTTACAAATCCTCCCGTCACGACGGGCTGCAGGTTACACAGCAGGACCACCGGACGATTCTGCATCTGTAGGACACAGAAGAGCGAGGATGTTTTAACAGTCAACTTCTTTACGGCAGGCAGACTAAATCACACCAAATCTCATAAAAAAGTCAAAGTATAACCTGATTATTTAAAAATTGCTTTTAAAACCATAATAAATAACATTTTTTTTTTTTTTTTTAATGAATCCAGATAGCATGTCCAGTTAAATGCTGAAAAGTATTTTGGTAAATTACAGTTGATATGATTTTGCCACCACAATCGAAATATGATCTATGTGTAAATTTTCAGCTATAATTCATGAAGTTTCAGAAAAAAGATGACGTTTTCTACTTATAGCAGTTTAAAGCTCTGCACCTCCGTTTTCAACCGACTGCAAATAAATTAGTTGGCCAAGTGTGGTCCACTCTCTCGTTACTTGAAGACAAATAAGCAGATAAAAGGTCAGGAGCTGATATTAGCTATTGAGTTGGCATTTGGCATTTGTTTGGAGCTACCAACATGAAACCCCAGCACAAGTGAAGGAGACCCTTATTAGGCTTTGTTTCTAGATCACATCCACACCAATGTAAGGTTGTTCTTTTTATTTAAAAAAAAAAGCAAGAAAAAGCATGAGGTTTAAAGTTGAATTCCCATTGTAATTCAAGATAAATTATTAACTGAAGTCCTGTCGACGTGTTTTTTTTTTCATTTTCTGTAAATGAATTATCTTCAATATGCTATTATTTGTATCCTGCTGCATTCATGTTTAATAACTCATCCTCTCATCATGAATAAAACTGATGCTTATTTTCCGTTTATCCAAACACACTGCATTCAACATAATGAGGGAATAAAAGCCATGTTGAACAGTTCAGAGTCTCAAAGATGTTTATGATACATGACTGATAAAAGGACATTTACAGTGAGGCGGAACTAGTAGCAAATATGTGCTGGCAAGGTGATCATGACATGAAACAAAACAAAAAAGGATCAAAAGTTTATTGTATATATATATTTATATATTCTCTGTGGAATTAAGAATATGATTAGAATATAATGAAACTATGTCTTCCTTTTACACTTCACCTGGTCCACAGATATATGCTTAGCCAGCTTGCTGACCACTGTCCTGGCAAAAAAGTCTCCCACTTCGATCTGCATGTACATGCTTTCATTGTCTGGCAGCTGCACAGCCATCATAACACGTCCAACACGCAGGTCCAGACGAGACACGTCCACCTTTCCATCCTCTTGATCGGCCACTGAATCCTTCTCAGCAGCTTTCTGTTGCTCTGACAAACAAAAGCAAATACTAGTATAAGTTCAGTTGTTTGTTGGTTTGATATATTATAGTGGTTAAAGTCTAAATGTTTAAAAGGCCTCCCGCTTATTTTATCACAGATTAAAACAGAGTGAAATTCACAAATCACTCATAACTCATCCAAATATAATTCAGAAGTTATAACTCAAGGTCGTATTTAGGTCAAAAGAGGGGATTCACTGACGCACAAAATATGCTTCTTCGAAAAGCAGAAAAACCTTTTGGGTATTATAGATGTAATACACATATATTTAGGTCTAGAAGTATTTGGTCAGTGCCGCTTTTTATGATTTTGCAACTATCACAATAGGTTTTTCTCTGCCTAAGGAAAGGATGATGTGATCAAGCATGTTAAATCCTCTTCCAGGCCTTTTTATGTTTTTAATAATGTACCAGACTGTTGATTAGGGACGTTTTTACTATCTTCCTTATAGATTTTTTTTTCTTCCCCACCCACTCCAGGCCTTTTGATGTTCTCCTACACTTGCAAAGACATCTGCTTGGACTTTAATGAAACAACTGTCAAATGCCAACTGATATAAGCTCCTGACCTTTTTAAGTTTCATTTGTTTTGAAATAATGCAGGATGGACGGCGCCCGGCCAATTAACTTCTTTCAAAAGTCTTTTGAGCCCTTGAAAATTGACATACTTTGCTTAAAATACCTGCAACTTCTAGATAGTGAATGCCACCTTTATGAAAAAAAGAAAACTCTTAATTTTAAAAGATGCTAAACTTTTATCAGATTCCTGACGGAGTTATTTCAGATCAATTGTAGTGGTGTATGAAAGGCAAAAAAAAAAGAAGCTGGGATTGCTCAGTTACTCCAGGAACTGTGCCAACATCTCACCTTAAATGTGTTTAAAAGGTGCAACAAGTGACATTAAGATGTGTCCTCACAACAAGCTCATAAAGAAGCAGAAGTCAATTAATTTCTCATAGATAAAATGGTACAAAATAGTAAAATAATTTATTTTTTAAATGACATATTGGCATTTTTTAAAATACTTTTTGAAAAATGAGTGATAAGGTGCATCATGCATTATATTCAAAAATGCAGATAAATAAGTGTGAAAATGAATGAAAAAAAAATCAAAAGAACAAAAAGCACATTTATTTTCTCTTTGGCATAAGCATTATTCCATAGATTGGACAAAGTTACAGTGCATTGTGGTGGAAAACCTGTTGAACTCCAGAAGTATCAGAGAACCAACACTTGAGCCCCGCATCCTCGCATCCCTGCATCCCCTCATCCCTGCATCCCCGCATCCTCATCCCCTCCCGCCCTAACTCCCTCATCCCCTCATCCTCTCACCCCCTCGTCCTTGCATCCCCTCATCCTCTCATCCCCTCATCCTCTCACCCCCTCATCCCCTCATCCCCTCATCCTCTCACCCCCTCATCCCCTCATCCCCTCATCCCCTCACCCCCTCATCCTTGCATCCCCGCATCCTCATCCTCGCATCCCCTCATCTCCTCATCCCCTCATCCTCTCATCCCTGCCTTTTCCTTTATCCCTGCATCCCCTCATCCCTGCATCCCCTCATCCCCTCATCTCCTCATCCCCACATCCCCTCATCCTTGCATCCTCTCATCCCTGCCTTTTCCTTTACCCCTGCATACCCTCATCCCTGCATCCCCTCACCTCCTCATCCCCTCATCTTCTCATCCCTGCCTTTTCCTTTATCCCTGCATCCCATCATCCCTGCATCCCCTCATCCCCTAATCTCCTCATCCCCTCATCCTTGCATTCCCTCATCCCCTCATCCCCTACTCTCCTCATCCCCTCATCCTTGCATTCCCTCATCCCCTCATCCCCTCACCCACTCATCCCCTCACCCCCTCATCTCCTCACCCCCTCATCCTCTCACCCCCTCACCTCACCTCGGGGTTTTCCGTACGAGGCCACCGGGCCTCGGAAGCCCATCTCGTGCAGCTCCCTGCGGACGGTGCTGAAGCTGACGCTGGAGCCGGAGGCGGCCTGGAAGTGAGCAGCGATGGCCTTGATGGAGGTCAGGCAGCCCTGCAGCGCCACCTTCTCCAGCAGCTGCCGGTCCTCCTCCTTGAGCCGGTGCGGGCGGCCGCTCCGGGGCAAAGCCGTGGTTATTCCTCCGCGTTTCCACTTGAGGATGACGGCGCTCACGGTGGAGCGCGGCAGCTCCAGCAGGGCGGAGATCTCCCGGACGGACTTCTTGCACAGGTGGCATCCCACCACGGTGCCGCGCTGGAAGTCGCTCAGTTCCTCCCCCCGACCCATCCTGTCACTGTTTGGAGGAGTGCAACAACCTTTCTCCTCCATGAAGATGTTTCTTCTTCTCAGATTTGAAGTCCATCGTAATTGTTTAGATACTTACATCTTTACTGCACTCTACAGGAGAAAAGCGAATTACAACAACACTGGTTGCAGCTGATTTGTCAGATTACAAATTAGTTCCAACCAAAAAGGAGCAACATCCTCATAAACAAAACTAAAAAAAACAACGTTTTATCATTTATATTTGTTTCATTTCACTAAAATAAGTATGATTTTTAAGTATGTTTTTTCTAAAACGTTGAGACTATGTAAAATATTATTATATTTTATTGTTTATTGTTGTTGTTAAACCAAATCAAATTAAAAGCATCAAAATATAAAAAACAATTTAACAGTCTCATCCAAAAATAAAACACACAGCAAAACAATGTGTTGGAGAGGGAACAGGAGGAAGCAGAACGCTTATTTAGTCCTGTCCCTTCCTCACAGTATCATATCATATTATATGCCATATAAAAATGTAGAAAAGAAAAGAAAAAAGACAAAATAACAAAAAATAAATACAACACAAACAACCAATAAACAAGATCAAGGCATAATTAAACCGGTCTCCTACAATATCCTAAATTCAAAAATCCAATCTCCCAGTCACCTCTACGATGATCCATGACCAGCCATGAATGCAGGCAGTTACATTTGTATCGTATATGATCCATCCCACAAGGAACAAAATAACAATCAAAGAAATACATATGGAAGGCAAATTGAGTTCTTTAGAGGTCCCCATTTTTATACTTGTCAAGAATTGCTTTCTTGTATGTGTTTTTAAACTGTATAAAGTTAGTGCTTCGTTTGATTTCATCATCCAGACCATTCCACAAAGTTTCCCCACAGACTGATATGCACATGCTTTTAAGAGTAGTACGTACACAAGGTTTTTTTAAATGTAATTTCCCTCTTAGATTATATTGTCCTTCTTTATCTTGAAACATTTTTTGAATGTTCTCAGGCAGTGCATTATTCCTTGCTTTGAACATTATTATTGCTGTTCTAATTTTCACTAGGTCCACAAATTTCAAAGTCTTATAACCAGAATACAAAAGCAAGGCCTCCTGAAGACAAGGCAGTAGTTTTATTTTTTCCTCTTTGTTTTTAAATCCTGAATGGATTGAGTCAAGGGAATAAAATGATGGAATAACCCCCCGAAAATTTGAATTAGGTTTGATTTGAAGCTGGTCAATATTATGATGAGGTATTAAAAAAATATCCGACTGTAGGAGTTTGGGAACACTACAAGACTTCAAATTTCAGTTTAAAACTGTGCAGGCAAATGGTAAATAATTTAAAAATATTTTTTAACGTTATGAATGTCTTGGGTATATAACATTATTAAACCATTTACCATTTAGGAGTTGCATGTATTTTAAGCAAAGTGTCCATTTTCAAGGGCTCAAAATACTATTGAAAAGAAGTTAATTGGCCGGGTGCAGTCCATCCTGCATTATTTCAACACAAATTAAGCTGAAAAGGTCAGGAGCTTATATGAGGTATTGAGTTGGCATTCGACAGCTGCTTGATTAGAGCTACCAATACAAAGTTCAAGCAGTTGTCTTTGCAAGTGACGAGACCATCAAAAAGCTGAACGCTGCCTTGTTCTGTTTGAATCTTAAAATGATGGTACAGAAAGCAGGACTGAGCCTGACGATGCTAGGGTCAGGGTGGAAAAGAATGGTTTCATTGATAGGGAGATGAATGAGTTTGGGAACTAACTCATTAAATGTTAGCAATGAAAAGCGCTTTTCTTCATCACAGATATATATTTGCTTAACTAGCAAGAGACACCAGTGGTGTCCTCTATGGGAATGGGTTATTGCTAATACAGGTCCAGATTGGGGATATAATGCCAGACATAATAATACTCAAAAGGGTGTTCCCAACAAGGTAATTGTTAAGGAAATTTTATATAAAACATTAATCAATATTGTAACTGGTTATACCGACGAAAATGTTTGGTTAAATTGGATAACTTCTGCTGTTAAATTGGCTTCTGTTCATGACTGTGTTGCATGCTTCCAAGACCGACCCACATTACTTACAGTATCTTCACCATTTTCAGAGAATGAGACTGACTGCATGCTTTACTTATGTCTAACAGGGAATCCTCCAACAGCATGCTCTCATTTGGAAAAACCATATCCTCTTTCTCCATCAAATGCAGTTCCACCTATATTAACCCCTGTTAAAAACAGTCACATGATAAATCAGGTAGGATAGTGGGCCATATTCCAGACGATTGGTGCGTTAGAATAATTGATGTGTCCACATGGGAGAATTACACTACACTATCTTTTGGACAATCTGATGTAAATATGGTTAATCAGGTGGCTTCAGGATTCAAATCTATCATCCCAACAATTACAGTGAATAAAAATGTGGATTGCATAGATTATATTCATTTTAATGTACAATGCCTTAATAATATGACTAGGTACGCTAGTTGGTTTGCATGAACAGTTGGCAGCAACCTCACTTATGATCAAAATCGAATGTCGTTAGATTTTTTACTTGCTGATAGCGGAGGAGTGTGTGCACATTTTGGACAGGATTGTTGTGTATTTATCCTAAATAATACAGCTCCAGATGGGTCCATAACTAGGAGCCAGTTCAGGTCTCAGAACTCTTTCTGAGGAGTTCGCTGAGAATTCTGGCATTTATAATGTTCTTGAAGATTGATTTTCCCAGCATTTTGGTAAGTGGAAAGGTTTGGTGGTATCAATTTTTATTTCTCTCGTAGCAGCTGTGGTTGTTCTCATTTTATGTGGATGTTGTTGTATACCCTGCATCAGACATCTGTGTCTGAAATGCATTACCACAGCTATAGATTGTAAATTACAACAGCCATCACTCGGTTGGCTTAGATTAAATCTGAGACTGTTCCCTGGATTCTTTCATCTGACTAAATAGAGTTTTTAATTAGAAGAAGTGCACAATATTTTTTCTTGTAGACTATGTTCAAGTGAAAAACATGGGATTATATAGTTGAGGTTCTATGTAATTGGGAATTTAGAATATATGCATGTTTTAATAGTAGTTGTTTTGATAAGATATAATGCAATATATGTATTTTGTTTTTAGTATTACTATTCTAGAGTTGCGGTAAAAAAGTGGAGAGATTGGTGACCCAGAAAAAAGGGTTAGGAGTTGGGTGGTATGCTAAGTACTCCCCTTAAAAATAAAATTGATGGCTGCACTGGTTTCAGTGGGACCTTTTTTTTTATTTTTTTGCGATTTTTTTCCCATTTTCATCACCCAGTGCTCCTACCTAAGTGACAGTCCTAGGCATTGCCATCCTCTACCAACCCCGGGAGGGCCCTGCACTGAGCTCAGGTCTCCTCCTTAACCTGAGAGAGGGGGGGGGTTTAGCAGACAGTGTTTCATCTATCAGAGGGATTTTATATATACTTAATTACAGGGTTTAGTTGTGTTATTGCTTTGCTGGGTTATATATATTAGTGACATGCCTTTATACTTTTAACACACAGAATGCATCCATCTGCACAAAATCTTTTGAATTTATTATTCTCGTAACAGCATTTTTGCATTTTTGTTAGGCTGATTTTAGATTTAACTATTTGACATAAATACTGATTATTTGCATGTCATCTTTTTAACCATTAACGTCTCTTTTCTGAGTTTGTTGCGAGGGGCAAAGTTCAGCTGAGATTAGTTAGATAGATGTTACTGTGCAAGCTTTCCATTCTGTTTTTTTGAGACACACAGGGTATGGAGTTTGACCTTTCCAGGCCAGTTGAGACCCCTCCCATCTATCGGATTGGCACAAGGAGCCACTATTGGGGGAAAATATAGTGCCTGATATAATAAAGCTTGTATTAACATTTGATTCTGATCACTGGTTTTCTTATGGTGCAAACGAACAGGCGGATCTTTCAAAGTCATGCCACATGAGACAACTTTGAAGCTTGTTTACCGTACATTATTTTCAGTTAAATCTTGTTGAAATCATAAGAACTTGCATTTTAAAAATGTATCTTTCAGATCACTATATACAAAATATATCATCCTTATGGACCAAATGAAACCTGGTTTTCTGTGACGTTTCCTCTTCAGTTTTAGTTCCAGCTGTGTAAAAGCTGGATGCTGACACCTGCTGGACTCCACGAGAACAACATTTCCTTAAGACGTCTTAATAAACCCTTCCATTTTAAAGCTCCTCCTTTACACCAGTCCTTTGATTCTAAACTTCTTTCTATTTTCGACCTCCTTTGCCTCAAGCCCTTTTCTTCCATTAGGTTAGGGTTTTAAATCCTTTCCAGACAGGATCAACATTTGCCTCAAGCTGTCCACTTCATTATGTGTCCCAGACTGCAAAATCAATCTATTCACAAGTGACTGCCTAACCTTTACTCATAAACCATCCCCTATGAAAATTGCATTGCACTGTAAAAATGTCGAAAAGTCTTTAGACTGTAACAAGAAAAAACAAGAAGTTTGAAACCGCAACTGAATTTCACATGCACGAGGTTCACATTTGTGAAATGTTCTCCCGAAATTGAATCTGCATACTTGGAAAACTGTGTCCACTAAATCACAGTTTATCATTTACACAACCAACTCATGTTTGTTTATTTCACCAAGAAATCTGTTTTCTGGGTTGTTTCTTTTGAAATTCCCCTCATGCTTTTTGTTCAGAGCCCACAGGCTGCAGGACCAAGCAAGGAGCTCAGAGCATAGACTCCACAGGCCGGTTCTGGAGAGGAAAACGTTCCCTTGTTGAACAGTGACAAGGGTTGCATTTGAAAGGGAATGCCTCTGAGGAGGCAATAAGACGCCCCTCTGAAGGATGAAATAACCCTTTTTATGTTTTGTTTTTTGTAAGCATATATAGTGCAGAAGGTTAGAATTTAGCTGCCACCGTGTTTTTTTAGCTGTCTTTCTTTTTTCAAACAACCATCACTGGGTAATTAATATGTTCAAATATATGTCAAACCTACTAGAGCTGTTCATCCTCAAATAGGTAAACATCATTCATACGCAAAACAAATGTGTTCATTGGGAAAACCTGCTTCAACTTTATTTTAAAGACACATTCATAGACATTCAAACACATGCATCATGTGCAATACAAGAAAAGCACAGACACTCTGCTGACACAAAGCTTTTTCTGTTACAAAATAGTTAGGTGTTATTTCTGTTGGGTATACAAGCTTACAATATAACAATATCCTCAACCCCATATCCATATAGTACAGATAAAATATCACAACATAAAGTGACTCTTGTTGTGTTCAGCACTGTAGCCCTCATTCTTAAAAGCTATACATAAAAGAAAACTGTTTAGATCAGCCTTCTCCACCATCTGGATGGTTAATGTGCAATTCAGGAGGGTTAAAACATCCAGAAGGAAGTGTAAAAACAGAATAAAAACACAGCGAACAGCCTACATCATCTATAATAAAGCAGAGTTGCTTAAGGCTTCATTTTACACAACTATAATTCCCCAATAATTTCAAAACACCTTCTGATAATTCACAGGAAGGAACGAATAATTAGCTACTAATTATTGGGAAAATATAAACAGCATTTTTAACCATGAGTATACATTCATTTCAGTAACTGGATTGCAGAAAGTACCAGCAAACCACGTACGTAAAACATGCACTATCTTTTGTTGAACTTACACAAGGCTATGCAAAATACGCTAGTCATGGCTATCTTACAAGACGTCTTTTTTCCTAAATGCTTTTGATGTATGGGTGCTACAAAATTGTAAATTTGACTCATTTCACTTTAGCACCCTTCCAGCCAGCATGTCCCAGCGGGCCCCATCTGGGTATTGAAAGTGGGCTTTGGCTTGAAATTGGCAAATGGTGTGGGTCCCTGACAGTTTCAGTATTATGGGCCCAAAATGGGAAGTCTATGTGGGCCAATATGAGCAGCCTCTGAGGGATAGAAGTGTACGTAATGGGCATGGA
This sequence comes from Cololabis saira, assembly GCF_033807715.1. NCBI lineage: Eukaryota > Metazoa > Chordata > Actinopteri > Beloniformes > Belonidae > Cololabis > Cololabis saira. The sequence continues at coordinate 21,750,315 of NC_084587.1, forward strand.
CTAAGAAAGAGGTGAGTTGAGCAGAATCTACCTGGATTTTAAGTGAAGTATGTGTTTACTAAAACTATATGGGACCCTCACAGTCTAGCTGGGTAAACACAGGGCTTTTTTTTTAAGCAGGGCCACCACTGAATAACATATACATTTATATAAACTATAAAATAAACGAGAAACGCCATTAAAAAGTAAAGCCTTTCTTTTGATGAGGACATCAAATGCTATTTGGAGTTTTCTGCTTTCATTAACCATGTTGTGCCACCTGTTTGTGCATGTTAAAGGTCTGGAAAAAGTTGCATTGACGTCCTTCAGAAGTAACCTGCTATTTATTGTAGTGGCTTTTCGTCTGATACATCAGAATAAAAAAGAAAAACCACATATCTGTGTAACACCTGGTTGGTGGCTCGTTCTGCATCATTTCAACCAAGAGTAAACAGATGCTTCCACTCTTTCATTTTTGACCCTTAGAAATAAGAAGAATAAAAAGGATTAAAACCTGTAAGGTGCATCATGGTATGGGCCCTGAAGACATTGTTTTTCCAAAGAACAAAAATACATATTTCTCTTCAAATATAAAGCAGTATTAAGTAATGTTGTCGTAGGTAAACTCACGGTCAGGACACAAGTTTTATTTTTATTGAACTGAAGTGTCAATAAATAAAGTATTCTCAGGTCTTTTGTCTCTAAAATCTATTTTCCAAGAGAGAATGTCTCATTAAAACCGTGTAAACAGACGTAGGTGAGACACCTTGTACCTTGCGATTCAGGTTGGTCAGGCCGTGTGATACTGCTAAACAGATGTGCTTTGTTTAATTTTGTCTCCATGTCAACCAAACAAACGGTCATGGCAAAGTTGTGTTGTGTTTATGTGCAAACGGGAAGTGGAAAGAACATGAAGGAAGAAGCTCGCATGAATTAAAAATGATACATGGAGAAAGAGCAAAGGGCAAAGATGAGGGCAGCAAGAGATACAGATGGGTGTGTGTTGTGCTCTTTTTCGCTACACATGCTGATGTAACGTATGGAGGCTTAAAGATTCAGATTAGGCAGGCATTAAAACATCTGGATCCATATTGTGCTGGCGAGAATCACATTCATATCACTTTCTCATCTCATGTCCTTAACACAAAAGATGAGCTGCTTGAGAGAAACTTTTTAAAACTGACTGGTTTTTACCAAACTGTCAAAAAGAATATGAAAATAGATACAACTCAAATCTTTCATAATTTACTTAAAACAGCGTACTGATGCTGAATTTGTATGCTACACGTGTGCATGCTGGTTACATAGCAATCATCAAATCCTCTCTTTAAATAAAGGCAGTACATCACAGTGAAGCACTGCGGCAGAAAAATTTTTTTTAATGCAAGGACTTTTGTTACTAGGAGTCCTCAGTTGTCAAGCTGCTACAGCCAATACCACGTATACAGTCTTAGAAAGCGTCAACAAAAAGAAAACTTGGGAATAGTCCCCTCTCTCAGTGCCAGTGTTTTCTCAAAACAAGTATATAAAATGGGCTCACACAAAGTGGTTTTTGAACATGTGTGTTACATAACTGAGTCTCCGAAGGCTTCAGGGACTTTTTGAGTGGAAAAAATTGAATTTAGAAGTTCCACTGACAGAGCCAGGGAGTCTGTGCTTGTTCACTGTTTAAAACTGCAAAAAATGTGAGCAGATGCAGCTGCAAAAGCTTCATTAGGGGATGTGGGGTAGTGTGGAGAGAACCAGGAGCCAACTTTCTTTCTTAATTCACCCTGAAAAAATAATCTAAATATAACAGAGTTTTGCCCAAAAGCGTGTAGCTGCAACAAGTGAACCTACCAGAATCAATCCTCCTCTTTTTAGCTGTGTTTTTGGTCTCTACTAGCTTTAAAGGGTTGTTAAAAACAACTAAGGGAGGTTTATTGTGGTTCCTGGTTCAAATCCTGGCTGGGGTCTTTCTGTGTGGAGTTTGCATTGACCCCAAGAATGAGCGTGTGTGGTTGTTCATCTATGTGGCCCTGTGATGGATTGATGACGCATCCAGAGTGTACCCCTTAACATAACTGCATAAAAAACACTGGAAAACTCTCCTGCAGATTCCTGTAACCCTGATCAGGAAGAAGCAGCTACAGGCAATGGATGGATGGATGGATGGATGGATGGATGGTGAAAAAGTTAGATTTTATGCTGAAAATAGGGGTTATCAGAGTGAACGAACAGTATAGCTTATAGCTGCAGGTCAGACATTTAAACGAGCAACTGTCACTGTAAAAAAATAAAAAAAAATAATAATAATTATACCTGTTTCCAATTGGCTCTGTGATGATAACCTAAAGATGAAATGGGACTTGGGATCTGTGAGGATAGAGGTCCAAGTATCTTCTTACCAGCGTACAATAATTTACATACATTCACACATTTCTCTGCACACATTGGTCGTGATGCACTTTTGGTATTTTCCTTCTAATTTGAAGATGCTCGTTAAAACATTCAGAAACATCCATGAGTTAACGGTCAGTGCAGATATGCTCCCCAACTGTAAAAACTTTCACTCAGAAATATTTTCACGCCATAAAAATGTGCTATCGGCATCAAGATCCCCCTTCTTTTGCAACAGACAAAAACACAATTCAACCCTGAGCCTTCGTGATAATTCTTGAAATGTTCCCTGAAAGGATGTAGTGCCATTTCTCCTAGAGCCAGGGAATAAAACATAATATTCGGGGCGGGGGGGAAACAAAAAAAACAACAACAAAAAAACTCAGCAGATAAGCTTGGCACAAATTATTGTGGATCTATTTTGAGACTTGCCTGCTAAACAAGTGTAGCTTTTTAATGGGAATGAGTGCACATGGTCAGATCTTGGTATTATTTCCCTCCAAACAGGCTGATGGAAGTGAGCACTTCCTTTATATGTTGTAAAAAGTAGCAGCATGTCTCACAAGGGCAATGAATGACATCACTTCACACTGCATAAGACAAACCACGATTGTCAAATGTGGGAATCGGAGATATTGTGTTCTCTTACAGTCACTTGGTAAATTAGAATGTTAAAATCTAAAGATCCATAAAATAGTAACAGAAACATTTACATTTATAAATTCAGATAATGTGTGCTTACATATTACAAGTCTTTAATTTCTCTTGACTGACTGAAACCTTAACTTCAGGTTTTCAGAGGCATTTAATCAAGTCTGATGACTATCTGATGTTAATTCTCACGAGTTGTTCTGATCTCAGATTGAACTCCTCATATAACTGCTACATGTGTTGTGTATTCATCTTTCACACCAATAACACTTCTTGAATGGTTGGCAGTGATCTTATACCAAGAAGTTAAACTATTTGTACACATTTTCATGCTAAGAAACAATGCACATGTGCATTAAGGAGGTCCTGGTGCTCTGCAGTGCAGTTCAGATGCTAGGCTGAAGGATGTGAAAAGGTTGACTTGTCAAAAACTGTGAGAGCTGTGATTCGCTGTCCGGTCACCACCACTGCTGGAGAATGAGCAAGGAACAAGTCCACAGATACAGAGTCTGCTTTTAGTCTGCTTTTAATTGATGTAGACAGAGCTGGGATTGGGGGGGGGGGGGGGCTTTGCTTGTATTGCTCATTTTTACATCTTTTTTGAGACCACTGCAAATTAGCCATAAACACAACTCGTCTCCGACCCCACTGATCCCTCAGTCCTGCTCTCACCATTCTCCTCCTGGCAGCCGTTCTTAGCACTGACTGGCTCTGGACTTGGCTTCGTCACGTTCTGGCTCCACAGAGAGATTGACTTCAGACATGCATACATCAACGCTCATGATGACTGAAGTGTCTGAATCACTGCTCAGAGGAGGTTGGTGTTCACCTAAGGGGCGAGACACAGAGGTTATTCATTTCTGATCATGCCACAGTAAATACAGTTCTTTCTTTATATTCTGGAGTTAACTTAAAATAATTGCCACTTAATGACTCCTTGGAGTCTCTTCCTGGTTCAATGTGCAGTTAATTTTAAGATTTCAACATTTATTCTAAAGCCATCAATGCCCTTGCTCCGGCTCAATTTGCAGAGATTTTAATACTCTTTAAATATAAAAAGGTCCATCTCTGTAGATTTCCTTGAGTCACCGGTAAAAACATCTCTAGACCCAAGTGTTCTAGGATCAAATGTGAGTCATCTGTCCAACTGCTAAAGCTTTAGGACCTTAAGAGACCGGTGCATAAACAAATCTGTTGTATGTATGTAATCTGTTGTAATTTGTTGTATGACATCATACAACAAATAATTATTTAAAGTTATTGAATTATGGGGTGTACTTATATGGATCATAGACTTAACGATTTTGGACGCAATTTTAAATATCAGAACATTTCTGGAGTTGGAAGAAAATTGTGAAGCTTCTTGCCCGACTTTGGGCACACTTTCGGGTCAGTGGATGGACTAAATCTGAGCCAGCCTTGTCCCTGTCTTGGTTTTACAACAAAATCAAACATGTTTAATATTATTGAAAGTCTTTATTTAAAGTTTTCTTTTCATCATCTTTTAATCAGTTGGATGACACTTCAAGAAGGCTGGAGTTCACAGCCGAAACTGTTGCCAGTATGAAACATCTATTGTAAACTTGATTGTCTGATGAAAAAAATAAATAAATTAAATATTGTATAGAAGCCAAAATGAACCTGATCAACCTATTACCTGAAAGTCCTTTCGCCTTGTCTCATGCAAACATTTGTGTCAACATTTGATTCACAAAGGAATCCGGTTCTAGTTGCATTAATAGTGACGTCGCTAGATCCCAAAACTTAACTCTGCCACCTTAAACTTGGCTTCATAGTTTTTAAAAGTAAAAAAGTAAGAGGCTGTCACATATTTGACTTTTAATAATATTTCTAAAGCTTTTATTATTGTGATAATTTTCAACTCACTTCCTCTCCACACACACACACACCCACACACACACACACACACACACACACACACACACACACACACACACACACACACACACACACACACACACACACACAACACACACACACACACACACACACACACACACGCTTAATGCAATCATTTTCCTTAATAAATTAAATAATCCATTAAAACTCCATTGTTTGATGATCTCATACATATGTCAGAAAAAAAAAGAGAAAAAAGAGAATAAATACTTTTGAATAGTGTTCTTCATATAAAGTTACATTTAGCAAATTTTAACTACACATAACAAGTGTGTACATACTGCTTGCAATGATGTGACTCTGCTCTGCCTGCAGGTCCGTCTCGGCGTCATGATGGAGCTGTTGGTGTAGGTCTGTGACTCTTCCTGTGTGATCCAGCACCACGGAGCTCTCATTAACTGTGATTTCACTTGCAGCACTGATGGGATTGGCGTCTGGATCCCCGACAGACACCTCATAGTCCGGAGGAACCTCATCTGTGCAGTCTGTGTTGAACTGAAGCGTACCAAACCCATCAGGTGCTACACTTGTTATTCTGTACATTGTTTGTCTTTAGCACCTTCATAGTGTCAGTCTAATTTGATTTTCTGAAGTAATATAAGTTAGCTATTTAAATAGTTTTAAAATACATGTGAATGAGGTATAAGTAACCTAAATATATTAAAAGGAGCTTACTGCGATTCCCAGGGCTTTGAGGATGTTCATTTTGCACATGGGGCACGTTCGGTGGTCTAGTAGCCAAGGATCAACACAGTGTTTATGGAAGACGTGTCTAACCCCAAACGAGACACAAAAGCACAAAATCATACAGTTTTTTTTTTTTTTGTTTTAAATCAAGAACTGACTTTAAAAAAATATGTGTGAAATGTCTAAACATTGTTGGCTATGTGATGATGGGAAACACTTTACCTGCATGGTAATATCCTCACAACATCATTGGGTCTATAACATTCGATGCAAACTGCACAGTTGTCAAAGTCTGGTTCAGTTTCCTTAAGCATAAACAAGAAACAAAGGAATAAATTCTCCAATAAATCCCTACACAGTAAATCAAGAACAGCATGATCTGAAAAATGTTAAGAGGGGATACAAATGTTAAACACATGTTTAAGGTTCTGCATTATCTCAACCAGGTGTTCTCTCTTAAGCTTTTTTTTTTTTGTCTTTTTCTTGTGTTCACTCTTCCTAAAATGCACTTTTACAGAGGATTGAAAATATTTAAAGCTAAAAAAAATTTCTAAACATTTCATTATATTTGATAGCGTAGCTCTACACTCAAACTCAAGCCATAAAGATTATACCAAATACTGGAATCTAATCTGCTAATCCTTTTTTGGAGCTCAAGTTTAGTGTTTATTTTAAATGTGTATCTAAAATATGACTCAAACCAAAAAAGCAATTTGGTCTGATTCAGAGTGCATATTCATCATATATCATCAACAGTATAACCAAGAAAAGACGATTTAACAGTTCAGTTCACAATTTAGTGCAAAAATCCTCTACAATCTTTTGCAATGTTTCAACCGAGATTTGCCTGATATATGTAGCACGACCCTTAAGTCTGAATTTGTTTTAATAAGAATTAACAAAAAACAAAACAGATTTCACAAGCCAGATTTCTTAGAAATAAACTACTCAGTTATTTGAATGTAATTTGGTGAAGACAGCCTGACACAGCAGTGAAATAATCAGAAATGGTAGTTCAGTCATTTCAATTATGACTTTTTTTCCTCTTTAAGAAAGGTGACTTTTAGGTAATCAGTTTCAGGAGGTGAGCGTGTTTAACCAACATGAAACAAACTCATGTTATTTGGCATTTGTCATTTCCATCTCTTGAACCCATTGATGTAAAAGGGACTATAGTTTCTTAAAGCAGCACAAGGTAACTTTCTGCTTTTGTTGAGTTTGGCGGCATCTTTTGGACAAAAGCGGTAGTGCTTTACCAGAAAGAACACTACGTTTCCCATGAGCACCAGCGCGTACTGCCGGAAAGATCATGTCCCCGTCGCGTGCATTTGTTTTGATAGTAAATGAAGACGGGACGGACTTTCAAAACCACTTTTCTGTTTCACCAAGTGAACAGACGGAACGCAAAAAAAAGATGTTAAACTGCTGGAAAGGAACTGGAATTTACCGGGATACCTTAAACAAGGAAGCCAGGGAGCAGTATATGGAGAAAATAATGATTATTAACGGTCTGGATCCATATGAAATCCCTACTAAAGAATGGAGCTCCTCGTCGGAGCTCCACTCTTTAGAAGGGATTTACTGCCGCAGTTCTGCACAACCAGCGTCTTAGGCTACCTTGATTAGGAGTGTTTGGCAGCTGCTTTGGTAAATGTTTGACTCGCCATGTGTTTCAATAAATTTGTATAATAGTACAACTTACAGTACATGTTTTGTATTACTCTTACTTCTCTTTTCTTTTTTTTTGACTGCTGTATTATGCTGAAGAGGCTCCGAGGCGTGAGCAATATTTTTGTTTTCCTCGTGAGATAATTTTTTTCCTCTGCAGCTACAAATAAGAGTTAATATTTTTTCCTCAACAAACTAGTTTTATCTGCAGATTGGGGTTAATTGCACCGCAGAGAGCTGGCCAGCAACTGTGTTTAGCTGGCGAAGTGGGGAATAAAACCCGTGTTTTGATCCGACACCGGTCTGTGTGAGTGTTTGGTCGTTACAGCCGCGATCCAAGCGAGCCGACGACTCTTTCACTCTTTTACTCTGTTATATCAGATACTTGGCCTCCGTGGTTCTGCCTCCGAGCAGGAAAGCGGTGAAAAGTTAAACCATTAGCGATCTTTTCCCCACGTCTGTTGTGTGGAGCTGCTGCAGCCACAACACAGCAACGGGTTACCAGCTTCTGCTGAGCCCTGCGCTCCAAGCCCCACCCATTTTCGTCTCGACTCCGAATCGGGAAGGAGGGGGAATTGACGTATGCCGTAAAGCAGTCAAAGCCGTAAAAATGTGTAGTTTTTTAGTGTGGCAGGGTTCCTACCATGCACCTCAAAGTTACATAGTGCCAGTGAAGGCGATACAGACCCCCTCAGACCATGACAGAAGTGTCATTAAACCTGTTGGAAGTTGATGTACCATCACAATGACTCTGGAAATATGATATTAAGGTGGAAAAGTTACATAGTGCCGCTTTAAATAATGTCAGAAATAAGTTGGACTCCTAAACCGACCATATCTAAAAAAAACATGAACAAAATAGAAAATCTAGGTACAGTATTGAAAATACTAATACTAACCTTGAAATTGAAACAAATTGAAATAAAAAGAAATTGAATTGACAGAATCAATGTTTTACAGTCAGCAATAGAAGCTCTCAACTGATCTAAAATATGTCATGTGAAGTCTGCAGAACTTTGTTTACCTTGTCTCCTTTCTTTATGGTGTGTACTTGAAGTTTACTGATGGCCTTTTTAGCAGCATCTCCAAGACGCCTCTGCAGAGATAAAGAGATACATTTTATCAACTTGACATGGTTGAACATATTTTACTGGTCAAAACAAGAACGTAAAAAACTAGTAAATAATAAAAGCAACATCATAATGGGTATGTCATTGAGCTGGTAATGCAAAGTAGACGTGAAGATGGGAAGTGATTTCAACACAAACTTCAATAAATAAATAGATGGAACAGGAAGAAAACGGCTTTTCACTGGGAGACTTAAATAATATGACATTGACAACAGCATGCAACGGAAATCACCCTAGAATAAATCAATAAATAAAACAAAATTATCAAACATAATTAAAAAAAAATCTAAATTCATTCTACTACAAGAAGAGATGTTTCCTCAGCAAGCCATATCAAACAATTCCATAGATGAGCTAAATAATAATTATTTATTCATATATATATTCACATTTTCATATATTATTCATATATATTTCAGCATTTCATTTTTAGGGGAGATTGGGCATCCTTCATGGTTTCAAATGAGTGATACAATCTCATTTTTATAATATAAAAGACTAAGACATTACATGAACAAAAATTTGAACTTGTAAATGAAAATCTAGAAACGCCAATTGCAGAAAATCTCAACAATGTCAGGAAATATAAAGACATTATTACATAAAAGGTTACATGCTCCTCAGGGTCTATGAAATAAAATGTGGTGTTCCCCAAGGTGAAATCCTAGGCCCAATTCTTTTTAAATGTACATATGCTTCAACTTGGGGATGTCATTAGGAAACAAGGCATTCATTGTCACAGCTATGCTGATGACACACAGCTGTGCATTGCCATGTGTCCTGAAGACACACGGCCAATTGATTACCTTTTTAAATTGTATTTTAGATATTAAATCATAGATGGCAGAAAACTTCCTGCAACTCAACCAGGTTTTAGTTATCAGTCCCAAGGCTAAGAGAGATAAAAATTTGTCAAAATGACATTCTTAAATACATGTATGATTAAACATATCTAATCAAGTAAAGAACCTGGATGTTAAGGTCAGCCCTCCGCACAGACCTGCCTTCAGTGGTTTTCCACTCGCCTCTCTCCTGCTCACCACATCTGCCATGCCCACCTCGTTAGTCGCTCCATTCGCTCAGCTGCAGCTCATCGGCAATCAAGCCAGTTTAAAAGCTCCCCTCTCCTCCACGCTCACTGCCAGATTGTCTCTTTGCCCTCTTGATGCAAGACTCTCCAGCATTCCCTGTTTTGACTTCCCGTTGCCGACCCTGCCTGTTCCTGGACTCTGCCTGTTCTCCGGTGCCCGACCTCGTCTTCCGAACCTGACACTGATTACTGTCTGATCCTTGTCCTGCATTCCTGCCTGCTCATCGCCCCTTTTGGGAAATAAAGTGAACCAGACAAACTACCACTGTATGCTCTGTGTGCTGCATTTGGGTTCTCTGCCGGCCGTTACACTGGATATCATTCTTGATTCTGAGCTTAGTTTTATCCCATGTTTATCATGTGGTTGAAACCGGTTTCAGTCATCTTAAGAATATAGCCAGAGTCCGTCCGTTTCTCTCTCCGGCCTATGGGGATGCTACTACAGAAAGCGAGCTCACCGTACACCGGTTTTAAAGTCTCTGCATTGGCTTCCCCTGCTTTTCAGGATCGATCTTAAGGTACTTCTTATGGTACATAGCGTAACACAGAGAGTTTCCAACGCGTATTAATGCAAAAAGAATAATAGCTTTACCAAATTAACAAATCCATGATGATATAGCATTATGGGTTATTTTAAAATATGCAGATGATATACTACTCTACATACAGAACCAACAAGTTTCACTGGAAGAACCCACAGAATTTTACCACATCACTAAATTATTCAACCAACTGGTAAAATCAGCACTGGTATTCAAGAGCAGGAATCTGACGGCCTTATCACCTGTACTCTCTTTTCAAACACCAAAGATAACAGTTCCCTGGACCCAATGATAAAATGATTACTGGGAAAAAAAAGAAAAGATTAACAGTGCCAGCCCAAAAGATCAGAGAGCTGAGTTGGTTGAGGTCTCGCTAGGTTTTCATATTTTTATTTGTACCAACTGCAAGAATCATTTTGGGCCTCCCTTACAGGTTTTCCAACATGTCTATAGCGCTGCATCTGATCTGCGTTGTCTCGTGACACATTTTATATGTTGCAACCATTATGGGCCATAGTAAGAAGTTTAAGGGTGCAACAATCTGTTTTGTGGTGGGAAGAAATTACATTTTAAAATAATGATGACCGTCCTGTGCAGACTAAATCTGCTTTTCAAATATGCTTCTTTGTTCTTTGTTTTTTTGGTGCTTTGTTATCTTTGTGATGAAATAGGACAGTTGTGGGCTTCTTCCCAGCTTAACCTCACTTTCAACTAATCAGCATCACCTACGTTAACGATTATCTCCAAGACCTACATGCCGTTAACTTTTTTTGATGACTGCATGCAACGCATTTATGTTGACTTAATATCCAAAATTCGTCAATCAGCATGGAATGAGGTTGATGCAGATATAAATAGATGCTACAGTAAATGAGCTTTTTAGGCCTGCAATGCTGTGGAAACATGCATGAGTCAATGTCAAGAATGAGATGAAAGCACAGTTGCAGTCTGAATCCCCCAGCTCAAACTGTGGTACACACTCATACCTGGTTACGGTCTCGTTCATTAGCGTAGCGGAACCTCTGGATGTAGTAGAAGACCAGCCAGGTGAGGGAGATGATCATGAGGACGATGAAGGAGATGGAGACAAACACTACCGATGTTCTGCTCACGTACTTCTGCAGGTTGCGTGTTCCTACAGTGATGTGCAGCATCACCAAAATATGCTGCTCCAACAAGACCATTATCTCTCGGCCTTTAGGCTCTGGGATCATGATGGCCACAACATGGCCTGTATCTACAAAAACACATGTAACACAGGCACCATTGAGTTAAATGTGCAGGGAAAGAAAGTGGAATACAATAGTGAGAAATACAATACAAAAATCCCTGTTTAAAAGGGTCTCAACATGCTGGAAGAACATGTGAAAAATGTGAAGACCCACAAAGGAAACACAGATTTACATCTAATAAATCATGTGTGATATTTTTTATTTCGAGTTCTTTTACAAACTCCTCCTAGGGACTGATTTTCATTTAAATAAAAAATTTGAAAGAATTGCATGGTGTTGAATTCCAAGGCTTGCCAGTTTTCATTTAAAGATTTGCCTGTGGTGTTATGTAGATACAATTGCAGCAGTAAGAGTGTCCGCTCTGCTTGGAAGCCTTTCCACACAATTATGGAGTGTTGCTTTGGGAATTCATTAATTCATTCTGCAGAGCATTTGTGTGGTCAGGCACCAATGTTGAAGACAAAGCCTGGCTCGCAATATCCATTCCATGTCATCCCAGAAGGATCTCGATAGGATTGAGGTTAGGGCTCTGTGTGAACTAGTCAAGCTCTTCCACATTGAATTAATCAAATCATTCTTTATAGTCCTTGATTTTTGCATTGTAGCACAGTCATGTCCAAATAGAAAAGGGCCTGCCTTAAACTGTTGCCACAAAGTTGGAAGCATAGCATTAAGCTTGCCAATCACTAGTGATAAGACACTTGGCCCAAGCCATATAAAAAATAAAAAAACAGTCCTATATCATTATTCCTCCATGTGCTCAAGCAGATAATGTTTTCCCAGCATTCTCCCATTCTTACAAACCCAAACCCGTCCATCTGACTCCAAAACAGAAAAGCACTATTCGTCACTCTGCAGAACACATTTTGATTGCTCCACAGTCCAGTGTTGGTGTGTTTAAAATCTTATACATTTGATGAGCAGCCCAGCCTGAACATTTCAAGCAGAAAAAATAAGCCAATTAAATAAGATACTGGCTCATCAACAGATTGATTTGAAATTAATGAAATATTTTGTGCGTATAGTACAAATTTTATAAAGGTAATATATACAAAAATGTAATGGGCAAAATTTTGTCAACCATTGCACAAATGACTTGTGTGTTATTCCTTTGCACATTGTCTGAGAAGGGTCCAAGCTAGAGATATGTCCACAACAATGTCACGTGACTGCAGTGGTACAAAACTTACAGCGGTGCAAAAACCCTGGATGGATGGATTCAAACTGAAAAATCCCTTTTTATTTCTTTTACACCCAGCTCTAGAACTAACAGAAAAATTGGGCTGGTGTTTGGGAGCTTAAAGAGAGCAGGGGTCACTAAATCCTCTCAGTGTCAAAGACTTCCTGCCAGCAGCCATCTGTTGATTTACTAATCGTGCATAATGAAGGATTTTACAATATACTGAGCAGGTATCTTCCTATACGTGCAAAAAATAAAAAAAGTCTGAAAAGGACAAAGTATTCACAGTGTACGACGTCTGAACAGAAAACCGTCTTAACCTCTGAGTTATATGGCAGAGCCAGGAAGAAAGAATGGAAGCTTTAGTCTCACTAATCAAAAACAGTAAATAATAATACTATTTGGGAAGATTTGCTTACAACGTTCATTATATGGTTATGTCTCAGTTGTTTCCATAATGAAATCATTGATTTCGTATGTATCTCAGTAAGGTTTCATTAAAACCACACTTTTCTTCACATATTGTTTTGATGCAGTGAAGGGCTTGGCTTGAAAATGTGATGCCACTTGTTTTCAGTCAAAAATCAAGATTTGGTAACATTTTGATTAAAATATGACAACAGTTTACCTATGCTTATACCAATACCAATCAAGTCTAATAAAAATCATTAACTCAGTTGTCGTGAAGTTCTCACTTTAGTTTTTCCATTTTAAACCCCTGAATATGCTATATCTTAGTTTTGTTTTGGGTTGTTTTTGGGTTTTTTTGGGGGGGGTGGGGGGCTTATCTACAATATAATAACAATATATTGCAATCTGGCATTTGACCAGCGGCTCTTTAAAAAAAAAAAGGAGAGAAAAAAAGGGATGTATATGTATGTTATAACAGCCCGTTTACAGAATACATGAGATTGTGAATCAGTGAAGTCTCGCAGATCCTTGGTTATGAGTACTGTGTGAGATTACATGCTCTGTCTTATGTAAGAGAGTGGGATTTCTTTTTAAGGTCCTTGTCTTCATGCATTTCATATTTCTACAGGAATTTGACCCATCATCAGAAAAGTGCACTTAATTAAGTTAATACTAACTGAACTCGGCCTATGGCAGAATCCTCTAAAAATTATTAATTTCTTTTGGAGTTCTGTTGGGTGCAAAGCTGCTATAGAGATATCAAAGACTAAAATAAGATGGTATGGTAATATAATACTTAGTATAATATTGTCACTTTAAGACACATTCTCCTCTTGTCTAAAACAAAGTGGTGACAGCTCCTTGGTTGGTTTAAATCTGAAAATTCAGCACTGGTTGAGTTCAATACTTCGATATTTAGCATGTAGTGAGTGAATGACAAGGGCTGAAATGCTCAAATTAATTGCTTTAAACAACAAAGGTGCAAGAAAGCTCAACTCTTTCAGCCCTAAAGATTGATGGCTCCAAGAACAGCTAAATCAACTTGATACTGTTACATCATACTCCCTGTACAGCCCATTTAAGGCTGTGGTAGCATGAAATCAGGGTGGCTCCCTGTGGTGGTATACCCCATCCATCAGTCCTTATAAACAACGGCTTCAGGCAATCTGGCATCACAAAACACACAGCTCAGACTCACGCAGAGCACTGGGCAGACTATTGTACTGCTGCGATTCTGTCACAGAGGTACTAATTCTGAGAGAAAACGTGCTTTCCTGAGGCAGTAAAGGTTTTGAATACCAACAAATGCAGTTGTGACGCTCTATAGCTGCCCCACTTACTGGCCCCTTAATGTGTGCGGTCAAGATTTTAATATTTCCCCCTTGTGGTACCTATACATTTTTGGTATTGAAAAATTGAGTTGGTAGGGTTTTTACCATCAACACAAAGCATGTTAATGCATTAGATGTTCTTTCTCCAAACATAGAAGCTGTTAAGCAAACATTGCTTCCAAAAATCATCAAGACAACGATCACCTGTGTTTGCAGAGCAAACAGATGGCAAATTGCACTGCTGAACACAGCTGTCTATTCAGTCTGATGCTCGCGCCAATTTCTAGCTCAATCTTTAGCTCTTTGTCAACACTTTGTTCCTGGGTTTTATCAACAAAATAAGTATTCTGATGAGATAAGACAGGGAGAAAATTTGTACAGAGAATTTAATCACACAATATGATACAATGTAATAATTCCCAAGATTCCAGGACAACGTAAAAAGATAAACAACAGTGCTCTGAAAACCTATTTTTTCCACAAGGATAATCTGAGGCTGACACAGTCTTGACCTCCAGATTTATGGTTTTATAGAGCATGGCCATATGGTGAAATGAGGAAATCACCATGATGCAGCTCTTGCCTTCGTAAACAAGACTAAACCACATCACCTCAGGTCAGAAGTTAAATAACTGAAATGGATACAACTACTCTGCTTGACCTCTGTAAACGAAAAAACAAGGACAAAAACACTTTTGTATGGCAATCTCAATCTCCACAGCCAAGAGAAATAAGGTAAGGCATATTAGGGCAAGTTCTCTAATACTAGTACTAGTGGAAAAGCATCATAAGCTTCAACTCTTATCTTCTTCTTCTGTGACGCAGCCAGGGCAGACTAAAATAGCTGCTCCGAAAACAGGAGCGCAATATCAGAGACCAAGACTGAACTAGTGAGAATATATGGCCAAAATGTGAAAACAAAGAAGGCGTAATATTGAATCTGGTTAATGCAGTGAGTCCAGCATGTTCATGTTGTGAGTTTTGCTTCTTTAAAAATCTGGTCCACTGTCAGTGGATAACGTCAAGAAAAGATTACTACCAAATTATCTGGTAACCTTTTTAATCAGTAAAAATCAGATATCTACAAAAGTAGGTTACAGTGTATCTTAATTATACAAATATTTAGAATACATATTAAGATCACGATTAAAAGTACAGCTCAACAGTTTGGTAAATGTAATCGTGGGCAGTCTTGCTAAGAGTGAGATATTATGACTGCTATCACTCAAATGTCTGTAAGGAATGATGAGGCTAAAGCTTGCAGCCAAATCACTCAACAGAAAAGCTGGGAACAAGCTAAAAGAGATTTAAAAGAAAAGAAAATGGCTTAATTGTGTAGATATGCAGCAGCTGCTGACGTGACAACATAGTTTGGCAAAGTAGGTTGTCATGGCAACACAACGCAGCCTGGGTGTGCTTTATAAGACCTAAGCAGTCGGGGAAGTGATTGCAGCAGAGCACAATCAGAAATCACTAAACCTGTTCTAAAAGGAAACTTGTGGCTCCACTAAACATGCAAACAAGAAGCTGATACCATGTAAAACTGCCCAAGTATGAAATTGGCCAGGTAATTAAAAGCAAACATAAGTAAAATGTTCCAGTGAAGGCCAGTCCAGGCCTGACTCATCTTCTCACCCAGTAACAGCAGAGAAAGGCTCCAGCCTCTCCATGAGCCTGATGATTTAGGTGAGTATGAAATATAAATGATCTATTGCTATTGAGTGTTAGTAATGTTGGTTAGGAATATCAATTTATACAGTATAAAGTCTGGATTTAAAGAAGGCAAAAAAACATCACTAAGCATTAGCAAAGCCTCTCTCAACACAGCATGACTGCTCCAATCTTGGTATTATGATTGGTCCAGATATTATTACTGCACAGTAACAGGTTTGATTACAATAAATAAAACACAAACACCACAATAATGTGGCTTCTAAATATTGGTGAAAAGTCATTTCAGTAAAAAACAAAAGTAAAACAATAATTCTCAAAGTCAGCTTCTCGCAGCCTAAATGAAACCAGATGAATTTGGGGATTGCAGAGCACAGGAATGACAACATGATTCCATCTAATCTGTCACTCATCAGCTAGCCCTTACTTCAGTCTGTCTATCCCTGGATTCAATTGCAACGAGGAAAAAAAATAAAATAAAAAATTCCAGTTCCCACAACCCCAAGAGAGCCCCTTAAGCTTGTTGGTCTAAATACACTAAATGTTTGTCATGAGTGCTCCAGACCACCTCTGAACATGACCTTAGCAACTGTATCTAAAACGTTCTCAGTCAATCCTGAGAGCATTCACACTAGCATCTGTATAGGGCTGTGTACTTATAACTGGATCACTCATGATGCATGTTAATAACAAGTGTTAATAATATATAATAAGGTGCTGTGAGGTGTCATTAATAGGATTCTTCTGGATCCAGTAATAAGTCCAAAATAAAAACAGTAGTTCAAGGGGCCCCCCCTTTTTTTTTATAAACTGCATCAAGGCTATGTGATATGCCCTCAAAATAAGATATCTTTAATTTTAGACAAAACAGGTTACATCTCTGTTGCACTACTGGGAAGACAGATGTAAAGGAGAATAACCAGGTTTTGCTGCTCACAGGACCATTCCTTCTTTTTTTGAGAGAATTTGGCAACAGTCAATACATCATATTTCTAAAACTCATATTAGTTTCTTTTGTGGAAAAGAAAAATGCACAGAAAAACTACTAAGTTGGGAACAGTGATGAGAAGTTGTAACCAAGGAAGTTGTCGCTGCTGATAGAGGCAATAGAGTGCTGGGTTTCACTGACTGAGGACAAGTACACGCACAATATTACAAAGAAAAGGGATACGATCAGCTAACATTGGTATAAATGGTGCTTTCCTGATTGTGTCTTAATTTGAAGAAATGTAAAAGATAAAAAATAAGCCCCCTGGTCCCTTCAATTCTCCATCTCAGGTCGGTTTTCAAACTTCAAACTATTAAACACGGTATAGATGCCAGAATGCTCTGAAAATTTGGGTTAGTTACTGAATTATATGTAAAAGGTTAAGAGACTCAACCCAGGCAATACATCTGTACTCAGCTGGGGTCAGTACTGCCCCCTCAAACTCGATTCAGTTATAGAAGAAGCAATCTTTGTTGGTACTGCATATGACAGGGTGTAATGTGTCTAATTGCTTTAGAAAGGTAAACAATAACAAGAGTCAGTGGGAAGCAGAGGAAGGATGAGGACAAACATGGAGCTCACAACAAAACACATAAAACAGAGGTCTTCAGCTGTGCAATCTGACTATCTACCTAAGAGTTTGAGTCATGATAACACTAAAAGGAATCAATAGTTGTGCTTGATCAATATACATAGGGATCAAAACTGTTAGGTTGAGGCAGATCCCTTAATCTAGTCCTGCAGGAGGTTTTTAAGCTTTGTTTTCCTCTCCACTGTCCCCTCATGCTTGCTCAAGATAGCTAGATTGCACTCAGGGGAAGATTAAATGCAATCTGTTGGTTTTCTTAGGCTACTTTATGGATTGGCATTATATGAACTTTAAATCTGGTCTCTGTTGAATTACAGATGTGTTTAAACTGAATATAATTTCACTAAACTGGATTTTTTTCTGCATAAAGTGCCTTGAGATTAATTTTGTTGTGAACTGGGCCAAACAAATAAAAGGTGAATGAATGAATGAGTCGCTGTGTGACAGGTTTGCAGTTCCTGATCATTTTGCATGGGTTATGTTGGCTATGTTATTTATACAGCCTTTATTTACTAATATCAGTCGTTAAATAGGTCCTGTGGAAGTCTATTGACTGTCTACAAGATAAGTGTAATGTTATTCATTATTCGTTGAGCAGTCATTACACTTTGAGCTGTCAGGAAAACTTTGAATTGTATAATGGACCTCATTACTTGTGAAACAAATATTCAGGTTAAGAGGAGGTGACTAATGCCTACATGATTCAACTTGACATAGATCAGGACTAACAGTCTGTTTTTCTTAATATTACAAGACAAATCTTCTGTACTTATACAAAAGAATTTGCTGATCGTCCATTTGTCTTTCAAAAGGCCATTTCCACACTTATCTGGTTTAAGCATTGAAGCAAATTGTATTAAGCTTCCGTGATTGTACGCACTGTATGTATACAGATAAGGAATTGTTACTGAGAAACTTAATATAAACACTGAATAGCAATATATTTTGAAATTTTCACATACTGTTTGTAGTTTTGCTTCTACACCTCTCTTTGTGAATAATGTACAAGATGAGCTTCATTGTTTTCACTTATATGTAGGATTAAGTAATTATCTATCATGGTTCATTAAGTGTGCGGCTTTAAACAACATATCTACAACCCTTCATACTGAATATTGAAAAGAAAATGCTCAGGAGGACCACTCATTGAGAAAATACTGCAGAGTGAAGAAAAATTAGGACTGTGGAAGCAAAATGAGATAAATATGTATGCTTTTGGGCATTTAACTGCTGGAAACCGAACCAGTGCCCGTGTGTGACACATAACGAGTACCAAAAATAGGTTTTGCAATCTGTAACATGAACAGTTTTTCCACCTTGTACAGCTGTTTGTTTGGTAGGATACATGGTTCATTTCATACATTAATATACTGTACCCATCTGTTTACTTTTCCCAAAGTTATGCGTCCAAAACGGTATGATATATGAATTTAGCCACCATAAGGACAAAGTGATACACTTAAACCTAATGGTATGATGTTACAAACCCCACTGTCACACTTCAGCAAAGATCTCAGTCCTGTCCTATAGACAGTCAGCAATCTTATTGGAAATGGAAAGGAGCCAATCTGCTTGGGGAGCCAGTGTGTATTGATTGTCTTTTACTTTACCCAGATATACATCGATCATGTATCTGATTACACTGATGCAGGACAGCTCTGTAGCCTCAGAAGGAGAATAAGAGAGAGTAATTACCCACTGAGATGTCCAGCTCTTGAAACCCATCAGTGACATGTGCATAATTGGGCATAAAGCTAGCCCATACCTATCAAGTCTCCCGTTTTGGCCACCGTAATTGACGCCTCTGTCCCACCGTCCTCCCGTATTAGTATTTTCCCGTAAATTTACAGTTTTATAAAATAATAATTTTTACTCAGCAAACTGAATTGTCACTAGCCTCGTGAGAACTGCCACCTGCTGTAGCCTGGGTGACAGTTCTCACAATGTTAGTGGTGACAACGGGAGCAAACTCAGCAACAAATCAGAGATGGATGGATGTAACGAGAAAGAAGATGTGTTTGGACAAAAAAGAAGAAGACTTGGTGTAAATATCTCTAAAAATCAAAAAACGAATTTACTTTCCTAAAGAGGAGATACAGAAACATACGTCTGTGTCATCAGTCAGTGAATGCCAGAGAGCCACATGAGTGGAACTTAAAAGAAAATCTACCGTATTTTCTGGACTATAAGCCGCACCTGTATATAAGCCGCACCCGCTCTATTTAAAAAAAAGATATGCAAGCCGCAAATATTTATGTTGTTAGATTAGATATTTACTACATGTACAGAACCATTTTGAACTGTAAATGATGTACTTGTTTGTACCTAAATAGATCCTTTCCTAACAGTGTCTTTTAACACGGCAGGAACTTTGCTGATTAAAACGGGACAGAACCAAGAGAAAATAACCGGTATTTATCTATCTATTTATCTGCTTGAAATCTGCTTCTACCTACTTCTATCTGCTAAAGAAGAAGTAGCGTATTCTTCTTTGCATTTATTTTGTCTTAGTTCTGATTCTAATTCCAGTTAGAGCGCCCGAGTGGTGGAAGAAAAATCCACAGAATAGCCACACCTTTGTATAAGCCGCATGGTTCAAAACCTATGAAAAAAGTAGCGGCTTATAGTCCAGAAAATACGGTAAATGTTTCACTTGAAGACAATTAATGTGTATATTAACTGAAAATATTTAAAATAAATAAATGTGTTTTAATCCACTTTTGTGTTTTCATTTAAGCTCTATTATATGAATTACATACATAGGAAAGTCCACAGCATTTCTGTCAACAAAGGTAGACTTATCAGATTCTGAGCACATAATTGTAGTTTGTAAGTGGTTGACAGGTAGTTATTTTACATTTCTCGTAAATCTGTCTATAAAATGTAAGATAATGGACCTCGGTTGGGCTGGTGGAAAATGCCCCTTATTTTTAAATCCAAAACTTGACAGGTATGACCTGGCCTGACACCTGTGGAGGGTGATGATGTCTGCCTTGCTTGCAAAAGTATTTACATAGTATGTAAACTATTTGTTTGTTTTTTTGTTGTTACTTTTGGCCTATCGCACGCGCGCACGCACGCACGCACGCACGCACGCACGCACGCACGCACGCACGCACGCACACACACACTTATAATGATGTTTGTTTATTTCATATTTTATTATCATTAATACTTTTTATCTCATTTTGTTATTGAGGTTATCTAGCATTATTACTATTACTGTTAAGGTTGTTTTATTTGACTGTTAAGTGTACTTAAGCAAGGAATATCAGTATGGATCATATTGTTTCTGTACTTGTAAATGTATATTGTTATGTCTGTTTGTTATGTGTGGACCCCAGGAAGAGTAGCTGATGTACTGCATCATCTAATGGGGATCCTAATAAATTCATAATTCCCAAATAGGAAAACAAACTGTCTGAAGTGTACGGCTTTTTCCCTCTTTCCTGCATGGGGCATCGTTATAGTGTCGTTGGCGCTGTTGAATATGACAACGGCGGACACGTTGGAGTTTGCAACGTTACGAATTTTCTCTCGGTATGTACAATTTCCCGGAGCCGATTCAGATTACAATAAACATTACAAAACAAATAAATAATCTTCCTGCCTCTGAGGAGTATGACTATAACTACACATTAATTTTCATACATTTTGCAGATAACGGTTACATTGTAGAAATATTTGAACACTTGTGTTTAACTTGATTACGCTAAATGAATTGACCTAAATTATGTGGTTGCCATATACAGATGTAAATGTATTTGTTGGTACCACTCAGTTTATTTGTATAGCACAATTCAACACAAGGTAATTCAAAGTGCTTTACATCAACTTTAAAAGCAGCAAGACACAATTAAACAGTAACAAGTCATTGAAAAAAGGGAAATAGAAAATAAGAAATAGGAATAATAAATAAATTAATAAATAATAATATTATTAGATAGAATAAATAACAGGAATAACAAGCTCAGTTAAAGAATCCACAAAGGTCTCTGAAATGACTTCACACTGAAAAACGCAATAACGTTAATAATTTACTAAAATCTGACTTGTGAAAATTTGCATGATGTGCATGACACTGAACATGGACCAGTGAACGGCGAGTAGAGCAACATTTGCTGTGAGTTCAGTTGTAAATTTCATTCAGAGGTTTAGGGTCAATGGGACTGTTTCCAACATACCTGGACGTGGACATAAGAAGAAAAAGTATGACAATTAAAGTGGTGGATAATATGTATTCATTCTCCTTATACTGGACCTCGGTTGGGCTGGTGAAAAAAATGTCCCTTATTTTTAAATCCAAAACGTGACAGGTATGACCTGGCCTACCGCGGTTGAATTGGTTTGATATTGGATATTGGATATTATGAATTCAACACCCATAAAACTTGTGATACATAACACCAATTGTTTTCATTAAACCTCATTAAATCAGCCCATAATATGATTTTATAATAATTACTCTCTTGTGATATATACGGTAGTGAAATGACCATGAACACATCACAAGTGGTTTGACCAAAATCAGTGGTATGTATCACAAGTTTTATGGGTGTTGAATTCATTAAACCGCATTAAACCAGCCCATATATATGATTTTTTAATAATTACTGTTTTGTGATATATAGTCTAGATGACCATGAACACATCACAAGTGGTTTGACCAAAATCAGTGGTATGTATCACAAGTTTTATGGGTGTTGAATTCATAATATCCAATATCCAATATCAAACCAATTCAACCGCGGTACCTGGCCTGACACCTGTGGAGGTGATGATGTCTGCCTTGCTTGCAAAAGTATTTACACAGTATATAAACTATTTGTTTTTTTAATTGTTATTACTTTTGGCCTGATTCCAGATAGGAAAACAGACTGAAGTTGACGGCTTGTCCCCTCTTATCTTACCTGCATGGGGCATGGTGATGGTGTCGTTGGCGCTGTTGAATATAACCACGGCGGACACGTTGTTGGAGTTCGCAACGTTCCGGATTTTCTCCCGGTATGTGCAGTTTCCCGGAGCCACCAGCGCCACCCAGGAGCTGCTGCTGCTGCGGGGGAGCGGGGGGAACCGGACCCGGGGGTCGCACGCCTGCCGGTCCTGCGGGAGGCTGGGCAGCAGCACCAGCCCCCGGGCTTCCCTCTTGGGCGAGTGCTCGCCGTAGCGACCGCACTCGCTCCGCTCCGTCCGCACCAGCGAGGTGGCCGGGTCCAGGTACGTGATGTTGACGAACGCCGTGTACCACTCCTCCTTCTCCGCCACCGTGAAGTCCAGGCACAGCAAGTGGACGAAACAGAACGAGAGGAGCAGCCACGAAGAGAGAGCCAGACTGCGGCAGGCTCGGATGAGGAGGGACGGTGGTGCCATGATAGTGCTGGAGGAGGACGGGTGGATGTCCGCCTAGGCTGGCATCACGTCCCTCGTTAAAATAAAACTAACACAAAAAAAAACAGAAAAGAAAAGAAATAAAAAGATGGCCAGCCTGAAATTATCTTAAACTTACATAACATCCAGAGTCAAACAGGAACCCTCACAGATGAGACTGTGTAGGGGGGAGTTGGTCCGTGGATAATGCCGCGTTCCATTTGTCCTTGGAAGTGGGGATTTCCCAGTTTTTAGTCGGAATTTTCAACTGGAACGCCCCTCGAAGTTGGATTTCCCACTGGGAAAGTGGGAGAGTCTTCACCACCCCCGAGTTCACATTCCAAGATGGCTGCCCCGGTTGTAAACAGTAGAAGAGAGCTCTGTAATAATTCGTAGCACTTCATTCTAGTTTTGGTCACACTAAATCAGTCGTATACAAGTATTGTTCGGCATATATATGCTGCTATAGTGTAATTTACATTTTTCATGTGGTATATGCGAACTACAAACTTGTTTACCTACTTTGTAACTGGAACGCTGATAACTCGGCTGTGACGTCATTCCCAGTTCCGAGTTCCGACTTCCGAGGTAAATGGAACGCAGAATAATTATGGTTCCGCGTTAAATCGACGCAAAGCCCTACGCCGTACCCTACGGCGTAGTTTTACGCGGCGACGCACTGCGTACGGTGCGCGTCGCCGCGGTACCTTACGCCGTAGGCTCTGCGTTGGTGTAACGCGGAAGCATAAATCAGCCTTTAAGTGTTGTTGTTCCCCGTCAGCTGGATAACGTCCTCGCTCAGGATTGGCTGGCGCAGACAGTCACGTGACCTGGGCGTGGTCAAGGCGCACGTAACGGCTCATATCGCCATACAGCAGGGAAACTTAACGTTCATAAATCACAATAAGTTAAAAAAAAAAAAACCCTAATCGTTAAAGTCACAAGGAAAATATTTATATATTTTTTTTATTTGAGGTTAATTCAGATTACAATAAACATTACAAAACAAATAAATAATCTTCCTGCCTCTCAGGGGGTATGACTATAACTATAACTATATAACTACACATTACTTTTCATACATTTTGCAGATAACGGTTACATTGTAGAAATATTTGAACACTTGTGTTTAACTTGATTACGCAAAATGAATTGACCTAAATTATGTGGTTGCCATATACAGATGTAGATGTATTTATTGGTACCACTCAGACTAGGCAAGTTTATTTGTATAGCACAATTCAACACAATTCAAAGTGCTTTACATCAACTTTAAAAGCAGCAATACACAATTAAACAGTAACAAGTCAATGAAAAAAGGGAAATAGAAATAAGAAATAAGAAATAGGAATAATAAATAAATAAATAAATAAATAAATAAATAAATACATAAATACATAAATACATAAATAAGTAATAATAATAATTATAATAATAATATATATATAAATAAATAATAGGAATAATAAGCTCAGTTAAAGAATCCACAAAGATCTCTGTATTACTTCACGCTGACGAACGTAATAACGTTAATTAACTAATTAACTAAAATCTGACTTGTGAAAATTTGACATTGCTTTTGAATTATGGTTCAACATAATGACTTTAAAAAAGGAACTAATAGAGCTGGCCTTGACAAATTAGCTGAACCTGTAGAAAAGGTGGAAAATAATGTGACTATAGTGATATTATAAAACGAAAGCATGTTCTGTAATTATGATCATGTATGTGTTCAATCTGGTTGTCCATCTGTATATTTAAAGGATGAAAAGGAGTCATTCTCCTTATTGGTAGCATGATGTGCATGACACTGAACATGGACCAGTGAAAGGCGAGTAGAGCAAAATTTTCTGTGAGTTCAGTTGTAAATTTCATTCAGAGGTTTAGGGTCAACAGGACTGTTGCCAACATACCTGGATGTGGACATAAGAAGAACAATTATGACAATTAAAGAGATGGATAATATGTATGGGGACCAAAACATTTCCAAAGAGATTTAAGGTGAACTCCGAGGTCAAAGTGCATCAGTGTCAGATCACATTGTCAGTCACTGTTTGAGTCAAAGTGGATGATTGTGGATGCCACTGTTAAGAGCACATCATAAAAAGCCAGACTGAAAGTAGTCAAAACTGCAATTTGACAAGCCACAAAGTTTCTAGGAGTATTTCCTTTGGACAGATGAGAAAAAACTGGACCTTTTTGGCAATGTGACATCAGATCTATGAACACAGACTCCAAAATTAAGCAGTAAAACAAAAAAAAAACAACAAAAAAACCCCACTGTACCTTATTTGAAACATAGAGGAGTCTTGGTTATGGGACATCTCTGCTGCGTCAGGTCAAGGGTCACAAAGGGACACAATGAAATCTGAAGATCAAGGCATCCTGGGGCGAAATGTGTTGCTCGGTGTCAGAAGGTTTAATCTCAGTCGCAGTTCATGGTTCCACCAGGAGGATAATGAGACAAAACACAGGTAAAAATACCAAGAATGTATAAGAACAAAACACTTTTTTATTTATTCATCTTTTTTTTTTATCAAGGCCAGTTTCCTTAGTTTATTTTAAAAGGATTCTGTTGAACCACAGATGAAAAGCAAAGTCTGGTTTTCATTAGTTATTAGTTAATTATTAATTATTGTTATTTCAGGAAAAGTTGAGGGGTTTTCAAAGGGCACCGTAAAAATCTGTCAAGGTGTGTAATAACATGCAGGCCAGGGCTGCTTCATTGTACTTACATATTGCCTTTTCGTTATTTATTTGAAATGAAATAGATATTCCATGCACTTCGTCAAGCTTAAAGTTAGTTTAGTATTTATTTTCAACTAGCCTGTTTCATTTCAAGAGCTGGCACGACTCTGAGTTCGGTCTAAGCTGTTTGATAGCTTATAATAAACTTAAAAAAGGTATCAGAGTAAAATACATAGGAATTATTGCTGAAATTGTTATAATTAGAATTAAAAAAAAAACAACTAAAAATGCATAAAATGTTTACATTATATAGTAAATGTTCACCTATGTTGTTACATTGCAACACATTTCCGGAGAACAATTTCAACCCTCTTGCGGAACAAATCATCCCTGATTGTGTATCCACGAACACATTTTAGGACGGACCGAGGAGCAGCATCTGGGTTCAGCCGCTAGGTAGATAAAAACTTACATTTTATAAAAACTTCGCTTACATATGTATTCAATGACACTTGCATGTAACACCCAGGCGCAGAGGCGAGATTCTTAGCCAAAAAACGTCATTGTATACCAATAACTTAACCTCCGTTAGTGTGAAAATGTGATGTAAGTCATGGACCGCGAGGCGTCACTTGACACGCTAGCAAATTATACATATGTGTCATTTTCTTTCTTTCTCCGTAATAGATTATTGCTCTTGCAAATAGTCTCCCCATGCCAATCACTCACTTAGTACATGATACCTTATTTTTAAAACCGTGTTTAATCTCCTTGATTACAAGGGAGAGACTGTATTTACAGTGTTTTCAGTGTTTTTCAGGTCAACAGACTCACCACAGGGGAAAAGTGACAGAAATAAAATGCCCAAAAAGAAAACCGGGGCACGTAAAAAGGCCGAGAGTCGCAAAGAGCGAGAGAAACAGAGTCGAGCTAACCGGGAGCATGTGGATGTGGCCAAACACCCCTGTAACTCCAACATGGTAGGCGGATGATGCAGATGATGCATATAATGTATAAATAATCTTCCAAGAGGTTTTTCTAACTGTTGCTTTATTGTGCTTCTTTAGGAATGTGAGAAATGCCAGAGGTAAATATGCACCACTGCATTTTACCACATGTTTAGGACGGCTGTGTACTTCATTGAGTTAACATCTTTTCCCTTGCTTTGCCACTTGGTAGAAAACAGAAGAACAGAGCTTTCTGCTATTTCTGTAATTCTGTGCAGAAGCTGCCCGTCTGCGCTCAGTGTGGTGAGTACCTTGCAGAGATTATCCATGTTTATCTTTGGTTTATCTAATTTAGCAGCAGTGTGAATTCTTACATAATACCATTCAAATCCTCTCACACCTCGAGCTAAACTGTGGTTCTGATATATAAGCTTGTTCATACTGCAAACAGACTGCATTGATACAGTTTGTCCAGGGTTTTTTTTTTATGATGAATCATGCTTTAGACCAGTGTTAATATAGATTAAACTAATATATTTAAAGAACAAACATCAATAGATGTTATATTACTGGCAAACGTGTTCAAGCTCAGCAAGGTTTGAGCTGACATTTTCAGATGTTTTACTGGATCCAGGTCCAGACTCTAAGATCTCTGTGGTACTTTACCTATTTTCTTTTCTCCTGAAGTCATTCTCGAGTTTTGATGGTTATATGCTGTGGCGTTTTCTTATTTAATTTAAATATTAAAACTTCTTCCTGTCCTGATATTCTGCTTAGTTTGAGAAAGGGTTTTTCTCAGGGTATATCCCCATCATACTTTTTCCTTTATTCAGGGTAGTCTCTAATCCCTGATGCAGAAGAATGTTTTCACAAAATCATGTTTGGCTGCAAGGATGGTATTACCGATGAGGTGTGGTTCCTGGTGTTTCCTGTACAAATATTTGGGAATTTTGGACAAGTAATGAAAAGTCAAATTCTGGTTCCTTCTTCCTAGTAGCCTGTCATGTCATTTATAAAGAGGAAAAGCTTTTGTTACCCACCCTACTTTCTAAGCTTGAGTTTTGCACTGATAGTTATCTTCTAATTTTCACAGAGACTCATTTTATTGCATTATTGGTTACCTGAAGAAGGTCCTTTTGTCCTTGATTTTTTTTTTTCAGCGTCAACCAGAGCCAGTGTCTGGTGCAGTGTCAATCAACCAGATCTAGAAGGTGTTTGTGGTCGCATACTTCCTTACTTTTAGGATAGTGGAGGCTCTTTCAGTGTTGCAGAAATTGATTTTATTTTTCCTCAGATCTATGCCTTGATACAATTTTATGTCTCAGATCTGAAACTAATTATTTAAATTGAATTGCATGCTAACTGACATACATTATCATGTTTCTGTCAATTCATTCTGAAGTATCTTCAGTGAAAAAATTTAGGCATAGGTGGACTGTAGACTTATCTTTCAAAGACGCAATATTGAGTGGAGTAGAAAGTGAAGATAGCTTGAGATTTAGCTCCTAACACGTTTACGTAATTTCACACACTTGTTCAACTGCTTGTTGACTAAAATGTCAAACCTGCTATTCACATGGCAGCAGCTCAGTGGATGTAGACATGGTCAAGATAGCATGTTCAAGTCCAAACTGACCAGTGATATGGTTACCCTTTAATACCAACTGAGAATAGTTGAGATGCTTCGCTCTACCTAACCCCCTGTGACCACAGTATACTCATTTTCTTATGGCTCCTTATGGCAGGATAAAGTGCCATGCAGCCCCCGGGTCTCCCACTCAGAAGGCGCGCCGATTTTTCCCAGTGGCCAGCCGCGGTACTGCAACCAAAAATCCCATGCGGCCCAGAAAGCTTTTTTCCCATAGACCGCAATAGTAAAAGAGAAGCCTCTAAAACTGTTCACAGGACACCTCCAGCTGTAATCACCGGCTATTACTAATCTTTGTATTCTATATTTTTAAGTCATGGACTTTATATCTGTCAAAAATGTTTTATAACGGCCAGAAAAGTCAAAGAAAAGTCTCTTTCTGGGCGTGACGTCACGGCTGACGTCACAGCCGTGTCCGTGCATTCCACGGATGTTTATATTAATATATATTATGTAATTATATTAATACATTAATAATATATGTAATACTATACATGTAATAATATACATTAATTAAGATATTATATTAATACATATTATATTAATACTCGCGTCATTGCCCCGGGGCATGATGGGAGGCCCCAGAGCATCATGGGAGGTGACTCAACTGCGCATGCTCTATGGGCCGCTGTATGCGGAAGTAAACCCGGAAGTCAGAGATTTTTTCGGCTTATGCGCTGGCTGAGCAGAATGCATTGAAATGAATGGGCGGCCATTTTTGACGTCCCATCCAGTTTTATAATACATCCATGGTGCCATGTCACAAAGTTAAATGCTTCAAAGAAGTAAGCCAGATATAAAGGCATGAGAGGATCCAACCAGCTATTACCAGGGTGTACCAAAAAAAAAAAAAAAGTAAGGTAATTGTAGGTTAACCCTCACAGCCCACTAAGGGTCACAAAGACACTGCCAGTGGGTTGTGAAGGTTACGTTCTGAAATGTATTTTAATGTTTCACAGCAATCACTATCTACAAGGTAGATTAATGTGGAGATAGAGGGAGAAGAATTACATCGCCTGATGGTTAAAACCTGAGATTCCCTGCAAATGGGCATTTGTACCCACACAGTTTGCTCTTAAACATCACCTTCTGAACTGAACCACAAACAACTTTAGCCCCATTATACTTTATAAAGTTGCCAGCATGAATTATGATAGGCAAACCAGCCTTGTGTGTAAATTGAAGTAAAGACAATATTTCATCTTAGCACCCCCTAGTGGTGGCAAACAGTAGTCAGTGCTAAACAAACTGCCTGTCAAAATAAAAAAAGGTCACCACCTGAATTTCACTAAACAAATAGATAAGAGCATTGGGTAATTGCTGAATGAGTGATTATGTTTCAGAAGGCAACAAGCTATTTAACCTCAACTGATGCAGTGATGCTTCTCATTTGTTAAGCAAACATGTCGGTAGACACATTCTGCGGTTGTGGAAACAATATTAACATTTTCAACTAAAAGGTCAAATCATTAACATAAAACCACCAAAGAAAACATCCAAGAGATTGCTGACACTGCTAAAATTGGGTTAAGAGTTGTTCAAGGGATTATTAATGCGGAAGGGTAGTAGGCAACCATCATCTTCGAGAAAAAAATGTGATTGGAAAAAATCTGATCATGATTGGTGATCTTATAAATGTTTGTTAATAAGGGCAAGGTAAGGGCATTTCCACATGAACAATGCAAAGGGAACTAAACTGCTGTGCGGTCTTTAGAGAACCCCTTATCATTGAGGCTAAGTGGGGAAAAAAAGGTTACATTTGCTAGGGAGCATAAAGATTGGACTGTGTAAGGAAGAATGTCATGTGGTCTGATTTATTCCCTATTTACCCAGAGATCCATAGTGATGGGAACAATAGGGTAAGAAGAGACTCAGTTGAAGCGATGCACCCATCACACTTAATATTTACCATACAAGCTTGCAGTGTTGTGCAAGTTCATACTTCTCATGAACTAGTTCAAAGTTCAGTTCACATAGTTTAAAAATGAACTGTTCACGTTCATAGTTCACCATTTTCATTTTGAACTAGTTCAAATTCAGTTCATTTCAATATTTTTAGGTGAGAAGTACGAATGAAAAGCCCCCCTATCCTAAAACTGTTCACCGTATACCAGTGGTCTTCAGCCCTGGTCCTCAGGACCCCCTGTCCTGCATGTTTTAGATATTTCCCCTCAGAACCCTGATATAAATGACTGTCATTAACAGACTTGTGCAGACCTGGATGACAAGCTGATGACGGCCATTAATTAGAATCACGTGTGATGATGCAGGGAAACATCTAAAACATGCAGGACAGGGTTGGAGACCCCTGCTGAATACAATCATGTATTGTCCTAGTGACGTTTAAACTTTATTCAGAGGCTGTAAATCTCCAACATTGTAGTGCATTATCAATTTGTCTACCTGTTACTGGGAGATCAGACCCCTTGGTCTTTCTGGGAACTTTTTTGATTGTTAAGGACTCGCAGATATTTCCTCACACTGGGCGGATGCTTTAACTCCACATGACGTTTCAAATTTGAAGTTGACGAGGCAGACGCTCAGACTTGTTTTCTCAGCGCAGGTGGACATAATTTGCACAGAAAGGTTAGTTTCCTACCGTCAGACTCTTTGGGAGACGATGTGTAAAATTCCCGCAGATAATGATAAACGGATCATCATCTGACGGCTCGCTGACGCTGCGTCTGCAACGTCTCTCTTCAGCCGTCAAGGCTGATTTATGGTTCCGCGTTAAATCGACGCCGAAGACTACGGCGTAAGGTACGCGGCGACGCGAATCATACGGTCCGCACGCCGCGTACGTCGGTGTAACGCGGAACCATAAATCAGCCTACATTCGTAAAGACTGCAACGGGCTCGTCGAGCATTTTAAATGTGTGCGCCGCCCGCTGGTGAAATAAGAAGGATTATTCCCTAATAATTGGACCTAAACAGTGAAGCTGCAACTCACATAATCTGAACAGTTCAAATTCCAGTTCATGATCTGCAGAATGAACAAGTTCACGTTCAAGTTCTTTATGTGTAAATATGTTGCGTTCAGTTCAACGTTCTCACAGAAATGAACGTGTTCAATGAACGTGTTCAATGAACGCGTTCAAATGAACGCGTTCATTGAAGCATGCACAACACTGCAAGCTTGTGGGGGCGGAGGTGTTGCTATAGTTGCTCAGGTCTAGGTCCGGGAATGATACATGCCCCAAAAAATGAGGTCAGCTGGTGGCCTGAGTTTGATGATTGATCAGATTATTTCATCAATGGACTTGGATTGGCCACCACAGAGTCCAGGCCTTAACCCCACTGAGAATCTTTGGGATGTGCTGGAGAATACTGTGCAGTGCTCCAACTCTCCCAACATCAATACAAGATCTTGGCAAAAATGAATGCAACTCTGAACGGAAATAAATGTTATGACATTGCAGAAGCTTGTCGGAACGTTGACACAGTCAATGCTAAACAAACAAAATCTAAGTGTCTGACCTTGTTTTTCTGGACAGGCAGTGTATATGTGAATAACCTTAATTTAGCTTTCAGAATAATATCAGTCATGTTTAAATGTGTTTTTATTCTTTATTAATCAATGAAATGTTACTTTTCATGTGCTGTTAGGTAAAACCAAGTGCATGAAGTCCTCAGATTGTGTCATCAAGCATCCGGGGATCCACAGCACTGGGATGGGCATGGTGGTGAGTTCACTGCAATGTTTCTTTTCAATGTTTTAACTTGCTTGGCATGAAAAACTCCTCTAGTCTGATTGATCCCTGTTTAAAGTGGCCACATTATGCAACTTTTCAGCTGTTTTACTTAAATATATGTTACTCCTAACGGAGCTTTGCATCAGCATATTGACAAAAGCCTGTGATTATTTCAGATTAACAAACAGAGATAAACAGAAGGAAAAGCTCTTCCTTATAATAATCAAGTTTGCCCCAATTTCTGCAGCCCATGAACACACACGATCCCTGTTGGTGGACAAACATACGTTTTCAACAGATCAGTTTTACATTTTCAACATTTCCTGTTAACAACAGTATCAGCTCAAATCGTTGAACACATCTCAGGAAATAGAACAACAGAATATGAACAACAACAAAATAAACTGCTAATGCTGCAAAGGTTACTGCTCGATGTCTCCGGTCGGCCC
This sequence comes from Cololabis saira, assembly GCF_033807715.1. Classification (NCBI taxonomy): domain Eukaryota; kingdom Metazoa; phylum Chordata; class Actinopteri; order Beloniformes; family Belonidae; genus Cololabis; species Cololabis saira. Next base: position 21,782,554 of record NC_084587.1, read on the forward strand.
TCATTACCTGCTATCGTGTGACACGTGTGTAGACGTGACCTGCCTGGAGAATATATACAAACATGTAGCCTCAAACGGTGTAATGGAGCCACTTTCTTGTCCTTTTGCAGAGATGTTTTTCCTCTTCTAAGTAGATTTACTGTGATTATAAATATTTGGTTGTTTGACCTAATTTTATGCACCTATTCACCTCATTTAAAACAGTCTTTTCTTAATAGTAAAAGGGATTAAGAGTTTGTAACACCGCCCCCCGGCAGCAGCTAACGCAGTAATATTCTTCCACTGTCCTACACATTTGGTAGATTTAGTGTGCTGTTGGAAAACACACAATAACCAGAAATCAAAGTAATATGATCATCCCAACAGTCTGCAAACACCAGCACTGTAGAAATTGCTATTCTATTGCACATGCAACTATAAATCATAGTCACATGCGTGTGACTGTATCATTGGAGAGCTCCTATAATTTATAGCTCCCTGTCACTGTGTAAATTGAGCAATGTTGTCAGTACAGGATTTATAAATTACCACCAGTGTGTATGAGTCATGTATGAAAAATGCTGAATACATAATATAAAACAAGATGGTTTCAGAGTGCACAGCTCATCAGTGTTTGCTTGTGTTATACTTCATGCATTGAAAATACATGCAAAAGGTGAATTACCATGGAAACAGTAAATGTACTTAGACTTTCATGCAGCGTTTTGGAGTGTAAGAACTTTTGAGTTTGTAAGTTCTCTCTGTAACCACAAGGGGGCCGTGTGTGACTTCTGTGAAGCCTGGGTATGCCATGGGAGGAAATGTCTGAGCACTCACGCCTGTTCCTGTCCCCTGACTGATGCAGACTGTATCGAGTGTGAGCGCGGAGTGTGGGATCATGGTTAGACACTCCCTACTTGTTGTACTGACATTCACGTGCTAATTTGAGTGTGTTCCTAGAAATTAACAAAAGCTGTTTAAACATCCTGAACAGGAGGTCGAATATTCCGGTGTTCCTTCTGTCAAAACTTCTTATGTGAGGATGATCAGTTTGAGCACCAAGCGAGCTGCCAAGTTCTTCAAGCAGAAACATACAAATGTGAGTCATTGGGCTTTACTGTGCCATTCAGTCTTTCTGTGGTTAAGAGGGAAAACCAGATGTGTCATCCTGAGGAGTAATATCCACAGGGTGTGTGTGTGCAGTGGAGGGAATGTGAATGTTTACACTTCGCCTCATGGCTCATGTCATATCTTTTAGGTGTCTCGTGCAACAGACTGGGACAACACTCCTGCCTGCGCTGCAAGGTGAGATTTCATCTATATTTAGAGCATAAAACATTTTCCATGAGGCTGGCAGTGCCAAAGGATTGACTTGCGGACATATCGGGCGTCACAACATTTTTTTTCTATGTAAATTTGACACCCACCAACCACAAATTGTTTCTGCAGCAGTGAAGCACATCTTAATATAATTGAACTCTTACAAACTATTCCCGACACAGCTGCAAAGAAGTGCTGAATCCATGTACTGAGGTGCCCCCCTTTATTGGGTTGGTATTAAAAATAAGATAAAAAAAAATCTTGATTTGTCATTGTTATGTAAAAGATAACTCAAGTATATGTATAATTTTACAGGGTTGTATTCTTGTTCTTAAAATATACCTATTTATGTGTTTAAAAAAAAAATAGTTATGCGAAACAAAGAACATTTCTGTTCATGAAGTACATTTGCAACTTACTAAACAATGACATTTATATAAGTAAAAAAACAAATAAATCTTTTACCAAATGTACAAACAGTGTGTGTGCCTGTAAAACCAGAACCAGTTACAGAATAAAATTATATAAAATCTAGAGAAAACCTGATCATCGAAGTGCAACAGAAGGACACCATGTGTAAAAAAATGTGTAAATCATTGATCTGCGCTTTCTGTTTTCTTTTAAAGATGTTGCATGCAAGCTGCACCTAGACTGTGCAATATAACCAAGTGTAAACCTCTATCTAAGCTCAAAGTCGATGATTAGTTTGATGCTTTCAGGTTTGTACGGTGACATAACGTGGCTATAGCTGAATAATGAATGCAAAGTTAGATTATAATTCTGGATTTCTAGGAATAGATCTCATAGATCAGTGTGCTGTAACATGCACTTCTTGTGAATTGAAGGCTGTGGTGCCTTTTAAGTGTGAGTTCCATTTCTTTGGTGACCATTTTAATTTATAATTAGAGAGAATTTATAGTTCGATCAGAGATATGGCTTCAAACAGAACAACCTGTAGGTAGGCTGCCATGTACAAGTAGTTTTCTGACTGATACCTTTTAATAGCAAAATTACAAAAATGGTCCCAGTTACATCAGGAAGTTTTGTGCGTGTGTGTTATATAACTGAACTTTGACATTTAATTAGCTACAATTATTAGGATTATGCAATAAAATGATCCCCAAATGTTTTCAGGTACAGACTGACTTTAAATTCATATACTGTAAAAATGATCAGTGCTTGAGCTCTGATTTTCCCACCTGACAATTAAACGATGCGTCACCAGGTTATAGAGTCTGAGTCACATTGCATAACTTATAAATCATTGCAGATTAGAAATCTTCACGGATCCATTTTACAAAGACATTTGATAGAGAGACAGTACAGCTATTAAAGCAAAGAACTGCAAAAGCCAGTGGCTAGAAGCAAAAAAAAAAAAAAAACATTATTATGAGCATCAACTTGTAAATGGAACAGTTTTAAGAAGCGTTGGGGGGTGTCAACGTGTCATGCAGTGCTCATGCCAGGGCAGCCGACACTGATTGGGCTCGGATATTAAACAACTGCTGCGTCCTGACCGGCATCTCAGTCACACTACACAAAATAAGACTTTCCAGACTGAGCAGCCTTTTCGTTGCAAGTTTAGAGTTTGGAAAAAAACAATGTAATATGCATGTTTAACTATGCAGCATGTGTTTTGACTAAAATGTTAATTGAATCATGTCCACTTCAGGCTTGTTACTGCGATGACCACGCCAAGAGTAAGGTTTTCAAACAGGAAAAAGGCAAAGCACCGCCGTGTCCAAAGTGTGGCCATGAGACCCAAGAGACCAAAGACCTCAGCATGTCCAGTGAGTGTGTCACACATTTTCCTCAAGAGAGCTGTTTTAGTTTCTGTAAATTGCATTGTTTCAAGAAAGTTGCAGCACTCCTACCAGATATTTTGAAGCGTTAGACACACAGATTTAAAAAAATAAAGAAAATGTCTCGTTATAAGGAAATAACTTCTTAACTAAATGGAGTTTGACCATTTAGAATTTTATCTGATTCCTCATGACTACCCTTCAGTGCAACATTGGAATACTGCGTGTAAAGTCTCATGTAATTAAGCTTTGACCTTTGGAAATGACCAACACAGTGAACAGGGCCATAGTCTGGCTGATAGACTTTCAAATTCCCAGCAGTCATTCAGTTTAAAGTTGGATGAAATCAGAGCAGACACCCCGCTAATATGTAAAATATGGAGCTACTCACAGATGGTTGCCCTATAGTTAGTTTTTTTTTACAATAAAACTGGGAGTGGTGGACACTTTGTGTGAGAGCAGCTTTAAAATGCTTTCCACTGTGATCAGCAACTGGCAATCGCTTTAAGGAAAATTCCAGTGAAATCCACCCAAGATGTACTACTAGATGGTAAACTTGTTACCATCTAGAAATAAATCTGGGGCGGAATTAATTCCACAGTATTTCTTTAATAAATTCAGTCCAAAAACGTACCAGCTCAGAGATGTTGTACCGTGACAAAACATTTTTTCTTTTGAAATTTCTGTCATTTTTATGTGGTGTTAAGGAAGGGTTGGTGTTCTTATTTGACAATAATTTCACAACTTTTTCCACCTTTAATGTCACCTATAACCTGTACAATGCAATTGAAAAACAAACAAACCTTTAAAGGGGATTAATATAACATAAAAAACGTAAAAGAACGTGGTTTCATAAATATGCACACCCTTAAACTAACACTTTGTTGCAGCACCTTTGAATTTTATTACAGCACTCGGTTTTTTTGGATACGAGCCTATCAGCGTGGCACATTTTGATGTGGCAATGTTTGCCAACTTTGCAAAAACGCTCCAACTCTGACAGATGGCGAGGGCATCTCCTGTGCACAGCCCTCTTCTGATCACCCCACAGATGTTCGATGGAATTCAGGTCTGGACTCTGGCCGGGCCATTTCAAAGCCTCAATCTTATTCCGGTGAAGCCATTCTTTGGTTGATTTATGGCGCTTTTCCACTAGTACCTACTCAGCCCAACTCGCCTCGGGACGGCTTGTTTGTTTTTCGACACCCAGGTGAGAAGTGAGCGGGTTGGGGTGAAGCTGCTGTGACAAACTCGATTGCGCAACCCCTTTGCTTGTGTCGGAGCTGATGAGAAATCAGCTGGAGCCGCGAGCGGCTGAGAAGAAAACAGAGCTTCTGTGGATCTGATCGTTCCTTATCGCCCGTCTACATCCCTTTTTTAATTCTCTCGTCAGCCACCAGGTTTATGAACATTTGCACCTCAGAGTTGGATCACCAAACAGACGTTTGCGCTGTATAATAAAATCGCAGCGAGTCGCTCTCGCGCTGACTCCCGCTTCCTGATTCAAATGTCTGACGGCCCTGCCCCCCGACCAATCAGTGGCGTGGAGGGTGATGACGTCAGATCCAGCTCGACTCAGCACGCTTAGAACCTCGGCAGAAAAGATACAGAAAAAGTATCTGCTTGGCACGGCTCCACACGCCTCTGCCCGTAGTGGAAAAGTGCAAGACGGGGGCGTGGCGAGTAGAAGCGCGCTGAGTAGATACTAGTGGAGATTAGAGGTGTGCTTTGGGTCATTGTTGTGCTGAAAGATGAAGTTCTTCTTCATCTTCAGCTTTATAACAGAAGGCTGAAGGTTTTGTGCCAATACTGACTGGTATTTGGAACTGTTCAAAATTCCCTCCACCCTGACTAAGGCCTCAGTTCCAGCTGAAGAAAAACAGCCCCAAAGCATGATGCTGCCACCATACTTCACCATAGGTATGGTGTTCTTTTGGTGATGAGCAGTGTTTTTGCGCCAAATATACCTTTTGAAATTATGTCACAAAAGTTCAACCTTGGTTTCATCAGACCATAACACATTTTCCCCCATGCGTTTGGGAGATTTCAGATGTCTTTTTGCTAAATTAAGCCGGGCTTTGATGTTTTTTTTTTTTAAGATGAAGCTTCTGTCTTACAGCCCTCTTTCATCTTTTTAAGTGGGAGAACTTGCACAATTGGTGGCTGACTAAATACTTTTTCCCCCGCTGTATGAAGAAGACGGGAGATTGTTGTCATATGTACTACACAGCCAGTACTTGCCAGAAATTCCTGCAGCTCCTTCAGTGTTGCTGTTGGCCTCTTGGCACCCTTCCTGACCAGTGTTCTTCTTGTCTTATCATCAATTTTGGAAAGACTTCCTGTTCTTGGTGATGTCACTGTTGTGCCATATTTTCTCCACTTGATTATGACAGTCTTCACTGTGTTCCATGGTATATTTAATTCCTGGGAAATTATTTTGTAGCCTTCACCTGACTGATATGTTTGAATAATGAGATCCCTCTGATGCTTTGGAAGCTCTCTGCAGACCGTGGCTTGAGCTGGAAGATGTGGCTACAAAAATGTCAGGAAAAGCCTACTAGAACAGCTGAACTTATTTGGTGACACGTGTGTGCTGACTCCAATTTAACATGAGTTTGAATGTAATTGGTTAAATTTGAACATAGCTACATCCCCAGTTATAAAAGGGTGTGCAAACTTACGCAACCACATTATCTCAGTTGTTTATTTTTACTTTACCTCCCTGGAAGATTTCTGTTTGTTCTTCAATCGCGTTGTACAGGTTATAAGTCACATTAAAGGTGGAAAACATGTGAATTATTTGTCTTGCTGTCATTTTTTTACATCATGAAAACGTGGCATTTGAACAGGGGGGACTTTTTGACTTTTTATATCCACTGTATATGCGTGTATAAAATGCACCCAAGCTTCACTATAAGGGGCATAAGGATATCAATGAAAACTAGAGTTAGTCTAAAATATGCAAACAGGATTTAAACTTATTTCACTTCTGCATGCTCCCTGCAGCTCGCACCTTGAAGTTTGGTCGCCAGGCTGGTTGTGACGACGACGATGATTATGACGACGGGGCATCAGGATATGATGCTTACTGGAAGAATTTGGCAGCTGGAGGAGGAGGCCAGGACAGCTACAGAGAAGATGATGACTACGAGGAAGATGAGGACGAGGAGGACGAAGAAGATGAGGATGAAGAAGATGAAGATGAAGAAGAGGAGGAAGAAGAAGATGGGCCGTCTGAGAAGTTGGCTGAACTCAAAATAGAGGGCTCTGCTGCCTAAACTAAAATGGAGAGTGAGGCACAGAGTTCAGTTGTTGGTCCTCATTTGGATGACTGCTCGGGGAGTATTCATGATGGTTATTTTGATATTCTTACAAACATGGGAGTTATCACAAATAAAGTAACAAGCTTTTAAAATAAGTGAATAAAAATAGTGAATCTGAGTCCTTTTCCGGCTCGACTCTTTTTAAGTGTGTCAGACATTTTGCACCTGGTACAGTAACACTTAAGATTTCACTGCCAAGTACAGGACACCAACTGCCTCCTTTTCCTGTTACACATTACACATTATTTTAGACTGATGTTCTATTGAATTATTTTGAGTCCTTGTGGCACGCAGGAAACCAGAATATCCCAAGAGTTTATATGACATACCCAGTCCATGCAGACGCACCTGCACAAACACTCACACAGAGGTGCTTATAGAGCATGTTGAGTGCAAAGTTGGCTTGTTTTTCAGTGGATGCGAAGTATGGGGGAAAAAAAGCGAGATCACGTATGAAATACCAAGCTGTGGAGGAGTTCATATGTGATAAGGGTGAACACATGTTCCAAATGACATAATCCCTGATTCTGGGGATTATGCCAGTTCACTGGCAGATGAACTTTTTCCTTTTTGGATACAAATTTGCAATGTGGTTTCGTGTAAAGTTAGTAGAATGAATCCTTCAAAACATACATTTTAATGTCAACAATAAAACACATGGAATTGTTCTCAGTTACTCATGAGCTTTCATCAGCAGAGATGTTACACTGAGGTGGCAATCACTGCTGAGGGAAATTCTAGTCATTTCTGGTTTAAATGTTGCCATCCAGGACATGGTAACACTGAAAGGCCTGAATCACCTAACTGGACTTGGAACTTGGGGTCCCACAGGGATCAGTTTGAGGGCCACTGCTTTTCCCCTGTATATGTTGCCGCTGCATTCCACTGCTAGGCTGGTTGTCAGATTTACTTGCCCTTAAAGCAGAAGGATGGCGTCTCAATTAAAGCACTCTTGGATTGTTTGGAGGTTATTAAAGCTAAATTGGCACTACATTTTTTTTAAATTTTAATAGAAAGAAAACATGATAGTGTTTGGACCAAGTGGCCCATGAGTCCATCTCTGCTGATTTGGGACGCCTGACAACATATTTTAAACAGACCTTTATCAATCTTGGTTTTAAGGTGGACAGTTAAATTATTTCTTTCCAGGCAGCATTTTGAACCACTGATCCATACATTTATTCCATCCTGCTTGGGTTACTGTAATGAACCTCATGTTTGAGTGGGTCAGTCTTTGGTCTAACGTCAGCAGCTGGTTCAAAACGCAGCTCCGTGACTTTTTTTTTTTTATCATTAAAGTTTTTTTATATTGATTCATACACCATAAACATACAGTCAAACTCGAAAACAAACATTAGCACCATCATCAACAGACAGTAAATCCACCATACAATCCTATATACAAAGGCCTCCTGCAGGTTTACATTTTTTTATTTTTAAAAAACAATCAAAATTAAAGCTGGAAGCAGCGATGAACGGGTCCTCGCACTCATGGCCACCGTCCCCCATAAGCATATCAGAAATGACACCACCCACGACTTCCTATGTCAAACCATTCAAAAGTTATAGCAGAAAATAGGGACAACCAATCAGAAGAAGGGGCGGGGCTAATTCAGGCCAATGAAGGTCAAGGACTCATGAGTCCGAGTCCGATGACACCACCCACGACTCTATGCCAAACCATTCAAAGGTTATGGCAGATAAAAGTTTTCTAGAGGGCGCTGTTGGGCCGTTAGACCACGCCCATTCATGCAAACCATGAAATATCAAATGTATCGCCAGGCCTGGCTTGCATGCAAAATTTGGTGACTTTTGGTGAAACTATCAAATATGGACCAATCAGATGACTGGTGGGCGCACTTTTTGGCGTCTAGCGTCGCCACGGTAACACTTTTAAAAGAGAAAAGTAATGCGCGTAGTCGCAGGATGGAGACGCATATTTTGATGTATAACACACCTGGGTGCACATTACGGTTCAGGCCGTATTAACTGTCGAAGGAATGGCATAAATTGCTCCTAAATTACGCGATTAATTCAGAATGTTCAAAATGGCCGACTTCCTGTTCGGTTTCGGCCATGGAGCCAAGAGACTTTTCTTTAAGTTGCGACATGATACAGGTGTGAACCGATTTTCGTTCATGTACGTCAAACCGTATAGTGGGGCTTGAGGCACAAAGTTTTTTCTGTCTGAACCAATCAGATGAAGGGTCGGCGCGCGTTTTGGCATCTAGCGTCGCCACGGTAACGCTTTTGAAAGAGAAAAGTAATGCGCGTAGTCACAGGATGGAGACGCACATTTTGATGTATAACACGGTTCGGGGCCGTATTAACTGCCGAAGGAATGGCATAAATTGCGCCAAAATGACTCGATTAATTCAAAATGGCCGACACACACACACACACACACACACACACTTGGCTACCTTTAACAACTATACTGGGGCCTGAAGCTTAAATCGGTGCACTTTGTAATACCGTTTTAAAAGTGCTAAATAGTTGACAAATTACTTGGCAGATGTTGGGCTGTATAAACAATTTATAAGTAGCCCAATAACTGTTGATTCCTATGACGTAACGTTAAATGTGGTTTCTTGTATAAATTGGGTCATTCTGGTTGAATGTAGGTTCAGTTTGGTCCATACAGAGGACTTGAAGCAGCAGCATCTGTAGTTACTGCACCGGTGTTATGCCGAGTTTTGCATCCCTGCTAGAATTGCGTCACCGCGCAGCAAAACTCAACCCCTTAACACTCAGTAATGACTCTTTAAAATCATAGTTTGATAGAAATCACATGGTAATTCGGGGCAGGGATGCAAAACTGTGCATAGTACCGGTGTTACCGGTAACCCTGGCTGGCTGACTAAGTTAACTAGGTTATACTAGCTGCATGACTGAGCCTTGACAGCAGTGAAATAGAGTTTTCACAAGAAGTTTTCTACACTTACATGTTCTTGCTCCATGCGTGAGAGGAACTCTTCTGGTACACCGCGATTTCCTAGAAAGCTCAACAGTGCAGTAACTTTATCCATGTTTTGGGTCGTGGTGATGCCAGTTCACAACCGGAACACATGAGACTCAGCCCGGCCCGACTCCAGCCACAACAAACTATCACGTGATTAATAGTACATAAACGTGAAACGTTTCATGTTATAACGTGATACTGATATTTTTTTTCTCTGGTTTCTGTGGCTATTGCGAGCTGACTGGCTCATATTTGCACATGATGTCCAAGATGGCGGTAATGATGACGTCAGTCTAAGTTGAGTCAATATATATCAAAGCTGAGTCAATATATTCAAAGTTGAGTCAATATATATCAAAGTTGAGTCAATATATTCAAAGTTGAGTCAATATATATCAAAGTTGAGTCAATATATTCAAAGTTGAGTCAATATATATCAAAGTTGAGTCAATATATATCAAAGTTGAGTCAATATATTCAAAGTTGAGTCAATATATATCAAAACTTGAGTCAATATATATCAAAGTTGAGTCAATATATTCAAAGTTGAGTCAATATATATCAAAGTTGAGTCAATATATTCAAAGTTGAGTCAATATATTCTAGGTTCATTCATTCAATATATTCAAATATTAATTTCCTGAACGGCATACCATAATATATATATATATATATATATATATATATATATATATATATATATATATATATATATATATATATATATATATATATATATATATATTATGGTATGCCGTTCAGGAATATATACATATATATATATATATGAAATAAAAACGGTCAAAATCATCCCCCCTGTAAAACTTCCATCCCCCCTTTCCATCCCTTATGTCATTTCATCAATGAATGTGGTTTTACTGCTATTTCAACATTTAGAGTCAACACCAGAAAAATAACTTATTTGACAATTTTCACCTGTTTCAAGTAAATTTTCACTTGAAATAATTAGAAAGATCTGCCAGTGGGACAAGATTTATCTTCTCATTACAAGCAAAAAAATCTTGTTCCACTGGCAGATTTTTCTACTAATTTCAAGTGAAAATCTACTTGAAACAGGGGACAATTGTTGTTTTTTCCAGCGATGAATCTTGTTTTAAGTGTAATAAGATTATTTTTTACTAAAATGAGACATTTTAACTAGAAATAGGACAAATATTCTTATTTTGAGTTTTTGCAGTGATCCATTTTACTTATCCTGTGAAGGACAGAGTCATATTGATAAGTTCAGAAAACTGTTTTTTATTTTTGTGTTTTGATGTATTTGTAAGCCCAGTGGATATTTAAAGCTTACAGAAGGCATTTAACTGCTGCTATATCATTCCTACATTATTTCTGCAGGTGTTTTGGTCAGTTCTATTATTTGTAATATATTATATTATTTGTAATCAGCACAAATTATCTGTCCCCATATGATAAAATCCACCTTTACAACTCGAGCACTGTATATATATATATATATATATATTTTTTTTTTTTGTATAACACCCACGAATTACACTTGTACTTTGGGTTTGTGGGAATTGAAAGGACCAATAAACTAAACTAAAATTAAACTAAAAGTGCTGTATAAATAAAGTTGCTATGGTCGTGGCTGGTGAATCGGACCTTTAAACGGTGCTGGACAATAATGAAATAAAGGCATAATGACTGGGTAAGTGCAGACCTGCTGATAAAGTTTTGGTGATTGCTACTGTGCAGTAAAAAAAAAAAGCGGCCCTGATCCTGATCCCTGATCGTAGCTACACTTGCAGAAACACAGAAGCATTTTCTGAAAGTGCATGCAATAAAAAAAAACAACCCCACACATCTCGGAAACTGCGGTGACTGCTGTGCAACTACAAGTGACGAGAGGACGAGGAGGAGGAGTGGACTCCAACATGACGGGAGCGGGGCGGGAGTGTGTTGTTGGTCTTTGCGGAATCTGACCCGCACAAGTATTATTAATAGTGAATCCGGGCCAATGAGACGTACCAGCTTCACTGTCTCAGATGAAATGCGAAAATGTGATCTGGATCTGCTGCTGTGCCGGGTAGAAGCTCCCCCGCGGCCGCTGCGCGGATGACAGGCTCCATGAAGAGGCGACCTGGACGCATCCTACAGCCCACATGCCCGCAGCCTGCGGTAAGGCGCCTTCTGCAGGAGTGTGGACGCGTATGTGTGTGTGGTTGAGGTGCTAGATCACCGGTGACAGGTCAAACTCGGTTTGTGGTTGGTGCACAATTACCGGCTTCAGCTTTTTCACGCAGGAAGCAGGTGGGAAAAGGTGAGGGAATAGGCGGAGGTGTGGCAGCAAGGTGATGGCGCGGCATTTCACCTGTCGTCGATGAAGTCGGGGTCAACATTTTGTATAAAAACTTGTTACGACTTTCACTAGAATTTACTTTCACTTTCGGTCTGTTTCAATAAGCTCCACCCAAGCTGTATTTCATGTTTATGTGGTTGGCGCACTGTGACTGAGCACCGCTGCGAGTGAGAGGGAACAACAAGAGGCACATAAAACCTAGATTATTGTTTCACCGGTATAACTGAGATTAAATGATTTTTTTTAAAGGCATGCAGGTTTTTTTTTAAAGTAAATAACAGCAATTAAATTCTGCATTTGACAGCTACACTGATACAAATATTGTGCTTGATCTACTTAAAAAAATAAGTTAACTTTTTGCATGAGATTATTATGTACAGTAGATCAAGAAAGACTAGTCTTTAAACTACTTCATTTTTTGTATGTAAATAATACATTTTGCAAGTACAGTCAACTGTGTTAAGTTTACTTTATTTTACTTTACTTTATTTAAGTTGACTTTACTTGCAAAAATTAAGTTGACTTGCAAATGAATTTTGTACATACTAAACTGGCTTTTGTGTCTATTAACACAATACCACAAAAGAAAGACATCAGCAATGATATTAGAGCAGTGGTGGCAAACACATTTTTTTTCTCATAGGGCCATATTCATATGGTTAATGTAGACAAATGTGGAGCGTCTCTCTCCCTCTAGCTGTATTGTGTTCATGAAATAAGAATGGAAATAAGGATTTGTGAAAATAGGAATTTTGGCTAATACATAAAAGAGTGAAGTGTAAGGGATGTATAGGGGAGGGAGGTAACAGGGGGGTTAGAAGGTATTTAAAGGCATGTTAGGCCTCTCTTTGCTTTGTTTGTGTTTGTTGTTTTAGATATGTCCTTTTATTTATTTTATTTTTTTTTATATATATATATTTTATTTTATTTTTTATTTTTTATTTTTTTCTTCGTGTATATGTTGAGGTTGGTGTCTGTCTTATGTCTATATATGTATGTATATTAGTTGTTGTTTTTTTTGTTGTTATACTGAACGTCACTATGGTGTGGCACATAGAAAAATAAAGTACAAAAAAAAAAATAAATAAATAAAAATAATGTAGACAAATGGGTTAATTAATAATTATATTCCATCCATCATCTATACCTGCTTTATCCCTTGCGGGGGTCACGGGGGTCTGCTGGAGCCTATCCCAGCTCATTTCAGGTGAAAGGCAGGGGTCTGGACAGGTCACCAGTCCATCACAGGGTCACATAAACACACAAACCATGCTCACAACCACACTCACACTCACACCTACGGGCAATTTAGAATCATCAATTAACCTAATATGCATGTTTTTGGACTGTGGGAGGAAGCCGGAGTACCCGGAGAGAACCCACGCAAGCACGGGGAGAACATGCAAACTCCACACAGAAAGGCCCCTGCCGGGCCTGGGAGTCGAACCGGGGACCTTCTTGCTGTGAGGCAACATTGCTAACCACTAAGCCACCGTGCTGCCCAATAATAATTCATAATTATTTGTTTAAAAAAGTACCATCAAATGAAAGCTTGCTTTCACAAGCGTCTACACTTCTATAGCTGTTAGCTACCTATTAGTTAACTACTATTGTCAATATGTGGTTGCTGGACAGTTATGCAAAAAATGTTCTGTGGGTGTATTCATTTGGAAAACTTTTAAGTTAACCATATTTTACACACTATAAGGCACTTAAATTAAAAAAAAAAAATCATTAGTGCGTCCTATAATCAGCTGCGCCTTATGAATTCTTGTTGCGCTTACTGACCTCAAACCAATTTTATGTGGTACACTGCGCTCAAAAATCTGTCAAAATGTTTTAGTGCGACTTTGGTAAGCGCCAAAGCCGCTCCACTTGATTGATTGTCGGACCATTTCCAGCTGACATAGGGATGTTGTATTGAAGTCAGTCCTTGGTTGGATACGGGTTGCAACGTCAGACAACGTTAGATAACTAATTATGTAGTGCTGGCAAGCAACCATCATCCAGTCCATGTTACCTTACTATAATTAGACATCAAGTCAACCATATATTATTAGCGTAAACCCAATTTTCAAATCCATACCGGGAATGTGTTGGCTTCATCGGTCAGAGATACTGTGACAACTCCAGTGTGTTATTGAATATCTTCTTTTTCTGAGGAATACCATGAGCAAATGAAGCCAGTTATTATATAGGATGGACAGCAATCTGTTTGGGACTTTTTTCAGTCACTGATGTAAGCGGCTAAAGGTCTATGTACACCTGGGGATCCTTTTAAATAAACAAATTAACACCCATAGAGCCCGCTCTCCTTATCATTCTGTTCAGCTGTGTCACTTTGCTCTTCTGAATAATTCCTCCCGAACACACTGCTGCAAAGAAGATCGGTCTAGTACCTCCTGACTGGAAAGTTGTCATCATAAGCTTACTGCAGATGTTGAGGAAACAAGAATAGAAGACAGATAAGTCTCCTCCCGAGGTACTGCTGGTTCTGTTCTTCCCTGTAGAGCGCACCAGCACCAGATAGAAGTCGGTCCTGACCACATCCAGATTAACCCCTCAGGGTAGACTAGTAACATTGTGGATATGGGCTTCTGAAAGTCCACAATCACTGCCTAGGAAAGACTTCTTCAGCAGGTGGTTTGCCCTATGCCATTCCCTATATCCTCTGCCAGGTTGTTTTTATCGCCCTCCTGTCCATCCTTACAACACCGTACAATTGTAATGTCATCTGAACACATCTGCATGTAGAAGGATTGAATTAAGTCAAAAGTATACAGTGTGAGCAGGAGCAGGAGCAGGAGTCTGGTTCGCATTGCCGGCAGTAAGTCAGACTTGTTCCCGGTGCATGTTGGACTCCGGCAGGGCTGCCCTTTGTTACCGGTCCTGTTCATAATTTTTATGGACAGGATTTCTAGGCGTAGCTAGGGGCCGGATGGGTTCCGGTTTGGGAACCTCAGGATTTCATCTCTGCTTTTTGCGGATGATGTTGTCCTGTTGGCTTCATTGGACCGGGACCTTCAGCATGTGCTGGGGCGGTTTGCGGCCGAGTGCGACGCGGCAGGGATGAGAATCAGCACCTCCAAAACCGAGGCCATGGTTCTCCATCGGAAAAGGGTGGCGTGCCTTCTCCGGATGGGTGGAGAAGTCCTGCCTTAGGTGGAGGAGTTCAAGTATCTCGGGATCTTGTTCACGAGTGAGGGAAAGATGGAGCGGGAGATTGACAGACGCATCGGTGCAGCGTCCGCAGTTATGCGGTCGATGTACCGGACCGTCGTGGTGAAGAGGGAGCTGAGTCGAAAGGCGAAGCTCTCGATTTACCGGTCAATCTACGCCCCTACCCTCACCTATGGTCACGAACTTTGGGTAGTGACCGAAAGGACAAGATCGCGGATACAAGCGGCCGAGATGAGTTTCCTCCACAGGGTGGCTGGACGCTCCCTTAGAGATAGGGTGAGGAGTTCGGTCATCCGGGAGGAGCTCGGAGTCGAGCCGCTGCTCCTTTACATTGAGAGGAGTCAGCTGAGGTGGCTTGGGCATCTGTACCGGATGCCTCCTGGACGCCTCCCTAGGGAGGTGTTCCTGGCATGTCCCACCGGGAGGAGACCCCGGGGCAGACCCAGGACACGCTGGAGAGACTATGTCTCTTGGCTGGCCTGGGAACGCCTCGGACTCCCCTCGGAGGAGCTGGAGGAAGTGTCTGGGGTGAAGGAAGTCTGGGCATCTTTGCTGAGGCTGCTGCCCCCGCGACCCGGGAACGGATAAAGCGGCGGACGATGGATGGATGGATGGATATACAGTGTGAACAGAACAGGGTGTACCACGGGCCCCTGTAGTGGGGCCAGCGCTACTGACTACCCTCCAGAGGGGCAGCCCCTAATGAACAGTGGTCTCCCAGTCATAACAGGGCAGACATAACAGGGTGGTGCCAGGGTTAGGGTTGCCATACTTGATAACTCATTGCTCTTATCACATCCCCATCAGGAGCACATCACCTCATATATCCAAGCTATAGGTTTACCCCATTTAAAGGGGACCTATTATGGCATCTAATCCCTATTTTAAACAGGCCTTGAATGTCTTAAAAACAAGCTTTTGATTGTTTTTTCTAAATAAATTAGAAATTCAGCCTCCGAACCATGTCTTTATCATCCCATTCTCTAACCTCCTTCTCTATGCGGGATTCTGAGTGGGCGGGGAGGCTAAGATAATGAGGCACTGTGCTGATTGGCTGCCTGAATGACGGGATACAGCGCTACGAAAAAATGGCGGAAGATCCGGCTGGCGGAGTTACACCGTGTCCTAACTGCATGTGATGCGAGCGAGCGTTAGCGACAAAATCAATTCCATTGCTTTATTTTCTATTGGACTGTCCAAACTGGCCACAGTGACGCTGGGCTGCGCGCCGCCCCGTTTTGAGCTGAACATTTGTTGGACGCCCTGCTTCTATTTTCTTCCTGCCGCTTGCGTTGAAAGCCGGTTGAAAGCACTGTAGGAAACGGTTACGGATGAGGAACGGCTGATCCAGTTAGTTGAAATGAGAAGTTATCTCTATGATACCTCCTCATTTCACTACAAAAACCTCAATAAAGTGGCAGCTGGCTGGAGGGAGATGGACAGAGAGCGTCCGATGTCACGCAGTGCTACGCGATAGTCGGACGCTCGCATGCAGTCACACGGTTTTATAGTTGTGGGCGTGGTTTGCATTTTGGTTAAAAAACGAAAATGCGCAGAATCTGAACGGCTCGTAGAAGCCACATCAGACTGGACAGCTCATCCGGGCGGCTGTACAGACACTGCAGAATTTGGTTGCTTTCCTCCTTCTCTGAGTTGGCAGGCTGAGGGGAGACCACTTTATATATGTTAAAGCAAAAAAAAACGTGTTTTTCATAATAGGTCCCCTTTAAAATTCATGTTAAAAAGATAACTTAAGCAGCACGTGGCTTGGTGGTTAGCAATGTTGCCTCACTGCAAGAAGGTTCCTGGTTCGACTCCCTTGCCCGGTCTTTCTGTGGGGAGTTTGCAGGTTCTTCCCGGTCTTGCGTGCAGGGCTTGAAATTAGCAGTCGCCACTCGCCATTTGCGACCTAGATTTTGCTGTGGCGAGACATATTTTTGGCTGTCTCGCCACTTGGCGACCTAGAAAAATTATACCACTCCAATCCAGAGGGTGGCGGTAATGCTCATTTTCGTTGGTTGCCAAGCGCCGCTAACGGGTCAGAAGAAGAAAAGTAAACGAGGGAACATAACAACTACAAAACTAAGAAGAAAGAAGCTAAACTAAAGCTAAATGGTAGGAGAGGTAGAACTGCCTGACACTCGGGGCTCCAGAGTGCGACCTATTAGGTCACACTCTGTAAATTTATTAAGGTGCGAGTTAAAATTTAATGAGGTCGCTCCGGTGCTACTTGCAAGAGGACTAGTGGAAAAAAAATAAAAAATAAAAAATTCACTCGGCTGTGTTAGTGCATTAATGGAGTGGTTGATAATACAATCTTACTTTCTGGCCCATTCCTGCTAGTCCTATTCCTCTCTCTCTCTCTGTCTGACTGCACCTGGTACGGTCTGCGCTTATATATCTTTAAATATATAATTGTTAAATGTGTGAAAATTAATTTTAACCATGTTTTACCCCTTAACCATGTTACCCTACAATATTCTATAAACCTGACCATGTAGGATCATTCTGAGGGTTTTGTGGGGGGTGGGGGGAATCACTTCAAATACAGCAATGTTACTGTATGTCATTCTTACCATATGCAGAAACTAGCTCAAAATATTGATTTTTTTCACTAAAAAATTAGAAATGTCCGCCATGTTTTTTGTTGTCACGGCCAGAATCTTGAAAGTCACGTGACTTGGACGCAAAACGAATAGTCAGAAAAATTTAACAGTTATACAATTCAAGGGATATTATTGTAACCCCTCTACGTTTTTGCACTTTGGACCGACATAGGCAGGGTACGTTTTTATGTGAGACTGGGTTGTTATACCACGTACACTATGTTTCATGTGCAACCTGCAATATTGATGAAATCCACAGGGGCCTGATCTTGTTGACCATGTTACTCTCACAGCACCCTTATTCATCTTCTTGACACAGGACTTTAAAGCATGAAATAATCACATTTTCTTGTACAATTTTCTAGAAAGAAGATCGGTTCCAGTGGACCTGTAACCTGTGCCAAGACAGCCACAAAACTCAGGTGTGGCTTTGTTTCTTAATTCTGAGGTAGGCATTCAGTGAGTGGTTGGTAAAAATATAATAATCATGCAAAGGAATAACAAAATGATTCAGTGTTACAAATGTACTGGAAAACCACACCAACCCCCCTCAAAAAAATACAACGGGACGTCAACCAGAGTTTCACTTCTCAAATGTATTTACAAATATTTGTACTTTCTAAATACACAGAGATTGACTCAAGCGTCACAATAAAAATGGTCCTGCCTCAAACCCTAGTTGGAACTCTCTGTGTGGACTTTGGCATGTTCTCCCCAGGCCTGTGTGGATTTTTTCGTGTCTATTCAAACTACTTAGTTTGTAGTTCATAGTTGTTTGTCTCTGGCCTTGTGGCAAAGTGGGGATCTGTCCAGGGGGTACGTGTCCTCACTCTTACTCCCTCACCCATGGCCCTTAGTACGAGTAATTGGGTACAGTGGTTGGCACTCAAGTGTGCACTGATGTTATTTTAGATATAATGTTTTTGATGAAAGACGTAAATGATTCCTTACACCCAACAACAAAAGCAAAGTGTTTTGTATATAGTTAATTACAGTATAGTCTCTTCAACACCTACAGGAGAAACTAAATGATCATAATTAATGTGTAATTATTGTGTCTTCATTGTCTTATAGCTGCTTGAGTATATGCACGAGTGCTACTTTTGTAAGTGAAACGGAAGATCTACAGACGTGTTTGGAAGAGCTGAGAGACAAGTTGGAGGTGAGAGAAAATATCAAATCAGTAAGACTGTGTATATGATTGTCCTGTTATACTCAGTAGATCCTTCCTGAATTTTGCTAGATTTTTTCGGGGGGAATTGCTGTGAGCTACAGTGCTTGATTTTGTTACAGCTTTCTTACAAAAGCCCTAAAGCATTTTGTGGAACTGATTAGGTTTTTCACTTTCTAATTCAACAGAAACTCTTGGTTTAGCAAAATTTGCTTTCTTTAAGGATGAATAAGTACATCTGGGGAAGTTATGCACACTGCAACAAAGTGCTTTTGCACTTCAGGATCAAAACAGAATTTAGACCTCATAGAGATAAAATGACACTTACAAATCATCTTTTCAAGATTAAAAAACATTTTATGTAGCACCTTTCTTGTCATGATCAAATGTAGTTAAGCAAGCAACATTCACACAAACATGCATGCAGCACTACATGAAGTGGATTTATCTATAATATAGATGTGAACATATTTGTACAGTTTTGCATAATAAAAGTGAGACACACCAACTCGATATGATAATTGGCCGTCGGACGCCGTCAGGTAGTCAGGCGAGGTTGGGGACTCCAGTCGGGTTTGTGTGTCCTGGGTAGTCGTCCATTTGCGTTCATTTTAGCCGATTCGACGTGTAGAATCGGCCACTAGCTGCCAGCCTCTATGACAAATCTGATTGGTGGATTGCTAAACCTTGAGTAGCGAATCAGACTTAACCGGAAATGATGATGGTAAACGTACTAGATAAACAGCAAAGGCACAGTCGCTACACTACACTATCATGGCATTGGTTTGGATTCGGATTGTGTTTGACTGTGTTGTGAACGCCAGTATATTTTCATTATAAGCCACCGTATTTTTGATCCTTCTTGACTTCTATCAGAAGTGAAAACACTGATTGATGACAGCAGGCTCTGTACAGAACTCTAGACTAGAGCGATCCGTCATTTCTGGTTCCAGATTGGCGCCGCCTGTAGTTATGGGGACATATTAAACCTCGCACACGCGCAGAGCGTATGCTCCAGTCGGAGTCGGGTTGGTGTTTAGTGTGCACTTATTGTAGACACAGTCCTTACAGGAGGAAGCCCCTTGCATCCTGCTGGAGGGTGACCAACAGCAGAGTACAAAAGAGGCTTTTAATAAACAAAGTCTTCCCCTTTGACCAGGTACAATCACCTACAATGTCAAAGTGCACAAATAACATTGATCACCCTCCCAAGACATACACACATACAAAAAAAAACGTGAGTTCACTTGTGGCGGAAATTAATTTTCTGTAGAATAAGCATTCCTCCTGAGGCTTTGGGTTCTGACAGCAGGCTTTTGGCCTTTCTGGTTGGTACATCTGGGTCAATTTAAAGCTCAGTATGAGGGTTTCATTCCTATAGACTTAAATCCATTTAAAAATAACTTGAGTATGCTTTCCTGCTTGGTGGATTCTGCTTTGCGCAGTGTGAGCACTGTTATCACAAAACAAGAAGACCCATTCCCACAAAAAGAGGAAGTCTTGATTTTAATCAAAAGGCAAAACTCTTGTTTGGTCCTCCTATTGGTACACATACTGGACCAAAACATAACAAAAATTGCATGGCTTGAGCAGGCATTGAATGGGGCATATGCTTTTATTTTTGTGAGATTAACGCTGAGCTAAATCAAATAGTTTATAGTTCTGTTTGATTATTGCATGTACAATCACCAGCCAGTTTTGTTAGGCGCACTTTGCTACGACCGGGTTGGACAACCTTTTGCCTTCAGAACTGCTTTAATCCTCCGTGGCATAAATTCAACAAAGTGGAAACATTTCTCAGATTGACATGACAGCATCATGCAGATTTGTTGGTTGCACATCCATGATGCGAATCTCCCGTTCCACCACATCCCAAAGGTGCTCTAATGGATTGATATCTGATGACTGTGGAGGCCATTTGAGTACAATTAACTCATTGTGATGTTTAAGAAACCAATCTGAGAGGTTGGCTGTGGCGTTGACACGATGCTCAATTGGTACTAATGGTACCAAAGTGTGCCAGAAAATATCCCCCACACCATTACACCACTACTACCAGGCAGGATGGATCAATGCTTTCATGTTGTTGACGCCAAATTCTGACCCTACCATCCGAATGTTGCAGCAGAAATCAAGACTCATCAGACCAGGCAACATTTTTCCAATCTTCTGTTGTCCAATTTTGGTGAGCCTGTGCGAATTATAGCCTCAGTTTCCTGTTCTTAGCTGACAGGAGTGGCACCCGGTGTGGTCTTCTGCTGCTGTAGCCTATCATACCTCGGTTGTAACGAGTGGTTATTTGAGTTACTGTCTGGCCATTCTCCTCTGACCTCTGGCATCAACAGGGTATTTGTGCCACAGAGCTGCCGTTCACTGGATATTTTCTCTTTTTTGGACCATTCTCTGTAAACCCTAGAGATGGTTGTGTATGAAAATCCCAGTAGATTAGCAGTTTCTGAAATACTCAGACCAGCCCGTCTGGCACCAACAACCATGCCACGTTCAAAGTCACTTAAATCACCTTTCTCCCCCATTCTGTTGCTCGGTTTCAACTGTCGCACATGGTCTTGACCATGTCCACATGCTTAAATGCGTTGAGTTGCTGCCATGTGATTGGCTGATTAGACATTTGCTTTAATAAGCAATTAGCCAGGTATGCCTAATAAAGTGGCCGGTGAGTGTATTATCATGTGCCATTTTTTTATTTCATCTGCAGCCACTTGAGTGCATTAAACCTTTACTGTCCAACTGCATTTGCACTTCATTTTTAAACTGAACTATTTAGTGAAAGATAAATACAATGTCCTTAGATAATTATTCTCCAAGGAGACAGTATTCATCTTTCACTAAATAGCTCAGTTGGAGTTCATTATAGGACAAGGAGTGCAAGTGGAATATTCCACAACACAGGATCTTCTTTCTTTATTCGCATTTCTTTGTTCCTGGGGCAGACACAGCTTTCCAATTAACCATGAAGATGTTCTTGTGTTTAGGCGATGCATTTTGGTATGCACAGATTTGTCTATGCTTTAAAAAGAACCAAGTAGAAAACACCACATTTGCAAACCAAGACGGGTGGTTAACGTCATCCTGTCATGACTTTTTTGAGATATCATGTTATTGGTGTTTTGCAACAAAGGGGGTGCTTGTTTGGTTATTAAAGGGGTTTTAATTACATAATAATTGTCAGAGAACAGAATAAACAGAATAAATTATCAAAATGGATAAATCAAAATGGTGCACCACCTGAATATCAGGAATTAATAACTAAACAGCACTATCAGTCTCAAAATAACTGTTATTCTATGCGTGCCAGCCTGTCACCAGGGTTGAGAGTAACAGAGAGGAGGGAGTCTGAGCACAGGCCTCTAAGCCAACAAATGTTAAATATATGTGTAAAATAATCACAAACAACTTCTCTCATTCAAATGACTCAGAATGCCGGGCCAGGGCTGCTGTGCATCAGCGGGGAACCCTGCTGGGTTTTTGGGTCCTTTTTTTTGGGACTTTCACACCTAACTGTGAAAAGCAATAATTATTATGAAGGTTTCTTCATTTCAGACCATGTGGTCAGGCCTTACCGTTAGGTCTGTTTTGTTCAGCCATGGCTGTGGCCCAACATTGGTGTCAAATTTGAAAATACTTCCATTTTTTTTCTTAAGATGAAGATTTAATATATTCTCTTGTGTTCGCTGTGAATAAACTATGAGTTTATTTGAATTGCAAATCATTACATTCTGTTGCCATTTACACATTTTAAACTGTTACAGCTTCTTTTTTTTATTGGGGCTGCAGTTGTGTCCTTTTGTAAAGCTTGTTTCTTTTTTTGTTTGATTTCCTTCATTTTCCAGAATCCTAATGCGTATGTTTTTGTTTTTTCACCTCTGTTCCAGAAATCCGACGCAAAGCTGTATTCACCTTCAGTTAATGACTTTAAAGTAAGCTATAAAGTACAATTTGAGATCATTTCTTTTTTGCTTAAGTAAAAAGTAAGATAGGAGTACATATCTGCAAAGTTGAGTCAGTGAAACTCCAACATAATTCTAAACCTAAATTCAAAAGAAAAAGTTAATGGGACAGTATGTTTTCTTATTATGTTATTATCAACAGAGCCTATGAAAAGCCTAAAACCAACAAATAAATTATCTTTATGATAAATATTATGTATGGAGAGAAAATTTAGAACTGTCATTCTACAATTCACATATGAATAAGCCACCAGTTTAAGTTAGTGGCAGTACATATTTGCGCTCTGTCCAACCCAAAAACCTCTGCTTCCCCCAACTCCAAATCTTAAACTGATTACATAATAAACACATCCTTACGATGTCAGCAAGCATATTCATGTAGCAGACATCCACACAGACAGACGGAAGCAAGCAGAGGGACCACCCAGAGGGTGGGACATGCAGCTCCCGAAGCTCCGGCCTGCAAACATACACAAAAGAGAAAACGAGAGAGAGCACAACAGACTACAAGAACAATGGACAACAATTAGGGCTATGAGATACTTATAATTAATAAAAGAGAAGAGAAGAAAAGGAGGGGTGATTGGCACCGCTCAGTCGATCAAGAAGATTAGAATATTCTTCGGTGCTATTTTCCCATCTTATAGTATCTAAAGCTGCATTTTAACCTCATATACCACATTTTATGAGGAGCTACAATATTGCCTCAGATCTCTCCTCCTTTGTCTAAGGTATTGGAGAGGGTTTGGCGGATTAGCCGGTCTGAGCTGCGGCATATGGGCCGTGAAATGACAGTGAAAAGGAAGAGGTGTGTTTCCATTGCAAGATAGACACTCTTCAGTTGAGGAAATAGTGACAAAGTAAACAACTGTTTGGTGCACCAGTGCATATCTAATGATGGTGGAAATGTGCTCATCCTTGGCCCTTATTCTGAGTAACGGTTGAAGTGGCTTCCCATGTTACCTGAAAACCTGAAAACAATGACGAGGAGGGAGATGGTCTATACTTCAGTGGTGCAAGTGGAATAGACAACAAATGCTGCATCAGGTTAGCAATCTACACAGACAATGTAGCTGTTAAAAGAGCCTTGTACAAATGAAGTTCTGCTGAAAGTGGGATAAACATGAACAAATGTCTTCTAAATTATCAGCAGACATAATCTGAGTTTGTGAAGATATTTATGGCACAAATGGAAACTAATACTCCAAAGGTATAGTAGTCTGAGGAGGCTTCGTAAAGTCAGTGTTGGTTTTGGTCTTTACATTATTTTTACTGGGAGACATGTAAAATATCAATTGGTCTAAAATGACAGTCTTGTTATTTTAGACCAATTCATGTCTGTCAATAATTGGAAACATGTCACTGACAAAAGCTTGCAGATCTTTTATTAATAGTGGATAATTCATTTTATCTCTCATTCTTATTTAAACACAAGTGTATATTTTTAATCTTAACTTTAAATGTTTTATACTTATTTTCTTAACTTGTAACTTGAACTTGTTACTTCGTTTTGGTCGCTGCTAATGACAATTCAATTTCCCCCAGGGATTAATAAAGTTATTGTAATTCTGATGTGATGTTTTGAGATGATTCTTTGACAGGATATTTTCGGTCTAATTTTGCCTTTTAGCCATAATCTGGGCAGGATTCCCCAAAGGATGTGAAACAGCTGAAAAGAAATTAAATGTTTAGAATATAGCTGTTGACACATACTGGATGTATTTGTGGCTTATAATGAGGGATCCTATTCTTTTCCAGGATAACTGTATAAATATGACCCTCAAATGTTACATGTTGGAACTGAAGATGGTCATTTATGAAGAGGATATACAGGATAGTAAAGCAAGTTGCATCTTTCAATTCTCTGAAGCACTGCGGCCGGAGGTACGTCTTTTTAGCTTTTATTTGCATTTTTACTTAATGCAGTTTGTCTTATTATTCTATTAGTAAAACATTTGTGTCATCTTTTGAATTTCAGACTGGCTGTCCACCATGTGAAATATACACACTTGCAAATATTACAAATTTCCTGGAAAGACTAACGACTATTTTACAAAAAATCAATGCTCGTCAAAATGAAAAGTAAACATAGGAACCTTTAATGTAAATATTGTAAGGTACAAATTTTTATGTGTATATATTTGTGCCTTTATTGTAAATATTGTAAGGTACACATTTTTATATATGTATATATTTGTAGATAAGTGTTTTTATTTTGTATCATATTGTAACCATGACAACCTGTGACAGTCTTTAAGAATGAATGAAATGTTTGCTATTATTTTGTATTATACAGTCTGCAGTTTGGATGTGTAGCATGCCAGTCTTTTCCATACATGTTTTTCAAACCTCACAAACACTACTGAATGCAATACCTGTTGAACAATGTATGTGTGATACCAACTCCAGTGTCGTCAGTATCTTTACTACAGTATTTACCCACTCCAGTAAATAATATCTCAATCTATCTTTTCATTTGATTTTTTTCAGCCCTCTTTTATCAGCACAGCTGTCTGATATGGTCAGTAAAGTATGTTTTATTCAAAAGCCAAGGTTATATTCACATTAACTGTGTGGGCAAGCTTGATGAAGTCAATTCTGGATTGTAAGTAACCAATGATGTTAGTACTGCTTCCTTCACATTCAGCCAAATTCATGCTGTCTAGGTGAACACTAAGGGAGTTATACTATCTGTTACCTCCACTTCTTCTCCCATGATGGAAAAACTATATGACTTAAAAAATCCACAATCATCTCCTTTGTATTGTTCATATTCAGGATGAGTTATTCTCACACCATGCTGCAAAACGGTCCACCAGTTCTCTGTACTCAGTTTCTTGTCCATCATTGATTCACTCCTCAACTGCAGTCATATGAGTATTTCTGCAGATGACAGGATTCCGACTTGTGCTGGAAGTCTGAGGTGTGCAGCATGAAGAGGAGTGGTGAGAGTACAGTTCCCTGTTGTGCTCCCGTGCTGCTGACCACCTGGTCAGACGCACGGCTGTTCAATCTAACGGACCGGGGTTTGTTTGTCAGGTAGTCAGTAATCCAGCTGATTGTGGAGGCATCTTCCTCTCCTCTGGGATTCCTTACGTATTAATGTAGGCTCGATGGTGTTAAATGCACTGAAGAAATCAAAGAGCGTAGTCTTCATGGTGTTGCCGGGTTTGTCCAAATGACTGTGGGTTTAATGAAGCAGGTCTATAATGGCATCTTTAACTCCAACCCCATGACGATAAGCAAACTGCAATGGGTCCTGGAAGCTGCCTGTTGGCTTATTCAGGTGGGCCAATAAAAATCTTCCCAGGACTTTCATGATATGAGAAGTTATAGCTACGGGTCTATAATCATTGACTGCAGGAAGTTTTCCACAGAACTGAAACCTTTAGGCTCATGTTGAGGTTGAAGAAGTGCTGCAAAATCCCAGAAAGCAGGTCCAAACAGGCTTACCGTTGCAACATTTTGTGGTGCAGTTTCAAAAACATGCTCCATAAGTTACAAGGAAAGCATCAAAAAGGATTTGTCCAGTTTTTCTTGTACAATGTGGTGGAAACTAGAGGCAACAGCTGAGAAAGATCTGCAAACAGCTGCCACTGTAAAGTTTGTTTATAGTCAGTGACAACTAAAGATAGCAATACGACTAATTTATTCCAGCATTATAAACAAGTGTGTAAAGCATGTGGTATTCACTGTGAGCTTTTCAAGACAGTGACACGCTTAATACACTTAGATAAGATTGGTAGCATCTTTTTTCCAGTGTCCCATATGACAAGAAGACCAGCTAGTGGAAAGAGATTACAGATGAGGTGGTGTTTCACATCATCAATTTACAGCCCAAAGGCCTGTGTTCATCCACATACTAAATACAATCAAACCCAAATAGATATATCATCAGTTATTATGTTGTCCAGAATAAATTAAGCATTAGAGTTCTTATTTCTATAATTACAAAAAAATCTTGAAGAATTACTTTATCTTTTGAATGTGACATTTTTTAAAATTTAAAATCATAAATTGGGTGTGGTGTTTAAAAAAATGCCCATGTTGCCCAACCTGAATGGAACCATATATTTGGAGGGATTGTTATTATAATTGTCACATAAGTCTTAAGGAATCCAAAATCATACCAAACGTAGTACATAAATTCCAGTCTGCAAAGTGATGTGCCTCTCCCCCTTAACTTGAAACTGACAAAAGTAATGGTTAATAATATTTTATTGGACACTGACTAATAAAAATCTGACAGTGCATTTGAAATATGGTAGTACAGAATTATACATAAAGGGCCGGTGTGAACCCTCTGTGAAGGAGCTGGCTGGCTCCAGTAACTGGAGCTGTTTTCCGTCAGAGATCCTGATGATGGAGAGGATCATCTTGGATAAACTGAACTTGGATCTGCACACCACCACAACACTGGAGTTCCTGCACATTCTCCATGCCATGGTCGTTTCAGGACCATTAAAGCCATGCTGCCCAGTGGCAGAAAGTCTGGTCTCAGTCACAGTCCATGGGTCTTCCAATGGAATAATGACCAAAAACATACCTCTAAAAGGGCTGGCCTTGACAAACTAGTCGGAACCCCTAGACAAGATGGAACATAATTGGACCATTGTGACATGTCAAACTAAACAGTGTGCTGTAATTAGCAACACAAGTATCTTCAGTCTTATTACAACAGAATTGGAATCCAATATATAGTGAAAATGATACTAACATAGCATATGATACATGGTTAACCAATAAACAGTATATAACTCATAAATATAAAGATAATCAGTGGATGTCAAAAGGATTACAGAATGCGTACAAAAAGAAGAATACTTTATATAGAATTCATAGAAGCATAGAAACAAAGAGACGGAAGATAAATATAAGAAGTATAAAAATAAATTAACTAATATGAGAGTCGTGATATTAGTTAATTTATTTTTTAAATTAACTAATATCATGAGAATTCCCCCGCCTCTCACCTGAAAATGAGCTGGGATAGGCTCCAGCAGACCCCCGTGACCCTAAAAGGATAAAGCGGGTATAGATAATGGATGGATATCATGAGAATCTGTAAGAAAGATTTTTATAATAACTTAGATAATAACAAGAATAATATAAAAGGTATTTGGAATATTCTTAATAGTATTAGAAATAAAACTAGACATATGAACATTCCACAATATTTTATAGAAAATGATACAATTATAAACAATATGAATGAAGTAGCTAATAGACTAAATTATTATTTTGTAAATATTGGACCTAAATTAGCTAATGAAATTCAAGAACCAGGAATACATAATTATAACTTAATAGATAGAAACTCAAACTCCATTTTTGTCAAACCTGTCGTAGAAAAAGAAATAATAGACATTGTAAACATCTGCAAAAACAAGACATCCATGGATTGTAACGACATAGATATGAAAACAGTAAAAAAAGTGATTCATGGGATTTCCAAACCGTTAACTCACATTTTTAACTTATCATTACAAACCGGTCAATTTCCCAACAATATGAAAGTAGCCAAGGTCATTCCTCTGTTTAAAACTGGTGACAAACATCTCTTCACAAACTACAGGTCTGTATCCATTCTCCCACAGTTTTCAAAAATTCTTGAAATTTTTTTTTGCAGTAGGTTAGACGATTTCATAGAAAAACATTCATTACTTTCAGACAATCAATATGGATTCCAGAATAGCAGATCAACATCATTAGCATTAATTGAACTAATGACTGAGCCAGTCTAGATGGTTGGACATTGTTTGCGGTGTACCACAAGGATCAGTACTAGGACCAAAACTATTTATCATATACATCAACGACATATGTAAAATATAAAAATTACTCAAATCCATTTTATTTGCTGATGACACCAACTTTTTTGAATCAGGTGAGAATCTACAGCAGTTTTGGGAATGGTCACATCTGAATTCAGTAAAATAAAACATTGGTTCGACAAAAATAAATTATCCTTAAATATAAGCAAGAGATTTTTGGTAATAGGAATATGGATAACAGGGCTTAGATACAGATAGATGGGACGGACGTAGAAAGGGTACAGGAAATCAAATTCTTAGGGGTGACAATAAATGACAAAATCTGCTACAAATCTCACACAAAATACATCTGTACTAAAATAGCTAGAAGCATCTCAATAATGGCAAAGGCTAGACACTTCCTATACAGCAAGTCACTCCACACTCTGTACTGTTCAATGGTTTTACCTTATTGAAATTACTGCATAGAGGTCTGGGGCAATACATATAAGAGTACTTTGGAACCAATATTCATTCTCCAAAAAAGAGCTATAAAGAATTATGCACAATGCCGGTTATCTAGAACACACCAATCCATTATTCATTAAATCCAAAATAATAAAATTGTTTGATATTGCAGAGTTAAGGACTGCAAAAATAATATACAAAGCCAGAAATAACTCTTTACACGGACAAATACAGCAAATGTTTCAGGAAAGACAGGGGAGATATGAATTAAGGGAACCAATTAATTTTAAATTACAGTCATGTAGAACTACAAGCAAAAAATATTGCATTTCAAACAGTGGAGAGAGGCTATGGAACAGTCTGAGTAAGGAGCTGAAACAATGTCCAACCATCTACAGGTTCAAAAGCAAATACAAAGAATTGCCAAATACAGGGAAGATGAGACATGAGGTAGTGATTGTGTGGGGATTCAGCATAATGTGTATATAAAATGGTATATATAATAATGATTATATTGTTTATGATAAGATGTGTGTGTATGTATATATATATATATATATATATATATATATATATATATATATATATATATATATATATATATATATATATATATTGTATATTATATAATATATATATATTGTATATGTTGTATATTATTTATAATTGCTCTGATATATCATTTATTTATAAAGCTCAGGTATAATATTTATAATGCTCAAGTATATTTATATTTATAATGCTGAGGTATAATATTGCAGTGCTGTACTATTTTCATAAGGTAATAACAGGTATAATCTTTTTTGATAAAGTAGTAAAGCTTGCTGTTATATTTTTTCTTATTTTTATTTTCAAGCTAAATTGATATAGAAACAAGGGGTAGGACCTCATAAGCTTTTTACTTCCTCCTACTCCTTTTCGGGCATGAAGTTTTATTTCCCTTTGATTTTGTTTAATGACTGTTTATTTATATTCTTTTTTTTTGTTTGTTGTTTTGTGTAATTGTTTTTTTTATGCAATGCTCGAAATAAAGATTTCAATCAATCAATAATCAGTCTCCATATGTAAAGAGTGGAATGCTGTCACTGCTATTTGGTATCATGCTGTGCTCCACACTGATACGCCACGTCAGATAAAGCAAAGGTCGTGCAGCCTGGGGCGCCTTCTGGCGGTGCTGGACCCCTCCGAGGAGGGGGAAACGGTGCGTGATTGTGTGTCTGTGTCGGTGAGAATGCGGTATGGAAGGGTCCTGCCATGGAGGATTCAGGCCTCCATTGGCAGGACATCAAAACTTAATAATTTATCATTATTATATTATACAAAGATGGTTATTATTATTATTATTATTATTATTATTATTATTATTATTATTATTAGTATTATTATTATGTATAGTATATCATATTATTATTAGTATAGATATCGGATAGGTGAATGGATGAATGAATGGGATGCCTGGGTCTGGGGCCCTCCGTTGTCGGGCCTGCACGGGTGTCGCCTTGTTGGGGGGTTCCCTCTCTCCGGGCCCGTCTCCGGTCCCCCCCGCTGCCTCTGCGGCGGGGCGCCCCTCTGGTCTTGGAGGGCCACTTCGTGGGGGGCGGGTGCGCCTGCCCGCGTCGGCGGCTGGGGCGGCTCTGTCTCTCCGGGCAGGCTGGCCCCCTGCCGGGTGGGGGTCGTTGGCCTGAAGGGGCCCCCTCGGCCGCCGCCGGGGGGGGGGGGCCTCGCAGGCGGTGGGTTGCCTCCCTCCTACTTCTCCCCTCTGTGGGGCTGCCGGTGGCCTGGGTTCCGGGCTCTTCCGTGTCGGCGTCTGGTCTCGCGGGTGGCGGGGTTGCTCCCCCCCCTCCCCCACTATAGATACACTTCAGGTGGAACTTTGTTTGGTTTATTACACACACACACACACACACACACACACACACACACACACACACACACACACACACACACACACACACACACACACACACACACACACACACACACACACACACGCATATACACACACACACACACACACACATGATCATATACATACACACACACACACACATAGACATACACACTGGCTTGTTCACCTGCATGCTGGCTCTCCAGTTTTTGGGTTTAGGTAGCGGTAGCGCTAGCTTAGCTCAGAATGCAATCAGATCTCAAGATTTAGGTCGATTGCTGTTATTGTTTTGGTTGGCTCCGTGCCGGTTTCGTGCTTTGTTTGTGGTTTTTTGTTTTTTGTTGCAGATTTCCAGTGCTTGACGTGTGTTTCCGTGTGTTCCTGCTTCCTGGATTGGCAGTGGATGTCGTCACCGCCCCAAAAAAAAAAAAAAAAAAAAAAAAAAATCACTGGGTTTGTATGTGTATATTTATGTATGTGTACGCATATGTATGCGTATATATATGTATATATATCCTTTTTCATGGCATCCCTTGAAAAGGCCTATGATCTGTTAAGCGACCTTGGGTTCTTTGAAAGGCGCTATATAAATGCAAGTTATTATTATTATTATTATTATATATATTAAATATAGTAATAATGCACATATATATACTTTTGGTTTCTACCGTCATGGTATCAATCATTAATATGTGTGCAGACAAGGGAAAAAAAAAAAAGATAAAGCAAAGGTGAGAGTTGTCTGAGGAGATCAGAAAGAAAATTCTAGACAAGCATGGTAACGGTAAAGAACATCGCCAAGCAGCTTGATTCATTCCGTAGTTTAGTGTCTACAGTACTCATAGTCGCAAGAGGAATATTGATGACAAATTGAAGAGACGGATAACCAAAATTGTAATCAAAGAGCCCAGAACAACTGCCAAAGTGGAACTGTAGGTCAAAGGTACATTAGTATCATATCTCGTCATGACCGAGGAAGAGCAGGGAAGCAAATCATGAAAAAGGAAGATGATATTGTTATTATTAGGGCCCGAGCACTTACAGTGCAAAGGCCCTACTGTATCTGTAGGAATTCTTTCTTTCTTTTTTCTTTATTTTTCCGACGAAAGGAGGGCCATTTTGCCCCCCAAACGTGCCCCAAAAGTCACCAAATTTTGCATGCAAGCCAGGCCTGGCGAAAAATGTGATATTTCATGGTTTGCATTAATGAGCGTGGCCTAATGGCTCAACAGTGCCCCCTAGAAATCTTCGTGCCTCAAGCCCCACAATACGGTTTGACGTACATGCACGAAAATCGGTACACACCTGTATCATGCAACTTAAAGAAAAGTCTCTTGGCGCCATGGCCGAATCCGAACAGGAAGTCGGCCATTTTGAATTACTAATCTTGTAATTTTGGCGCAATTTATGCTATTTCTTCAGCCGCTTCTTCGCCTGAACCGTAACGTGCACCCAGGTGTGTTATACATCAAAATGTGAGTCTCCATCCTGCGACAACGCACATTACTTTTCTCAGTTGAAAGCTTTACCTTGGCGATGATAGACACCAAAAAGCACGCCCCCCCTTCATCCATATTTGATAGTTCCTACTTTCTGCCATAACTTTTGAACGGTTTGACATAAAGACTTGTGGGTGGTGTCATCCGCTAAATGTCCAGGCCTGAAGACATCTACATGCAAGTCATACAAGCGCTTCCACTGCAGCACGCCTGAACGTGCACAAGAGTGCGAGGGCCCGTTCATCGCTGCTTGCAGCTTTAATTATTATTATTGTTGTTTTTTAATGTTTATTTTTATCTGTATAAGAATTACTTACACACACATGATCTGATCCAAAAAATGGAAATGAGAAAAAGCATGAAAAGCTGGACAGGAATTTGTCGAAATGAATATGCACAAGACACAAAGCTTCCGTTAGATTGTCCTTTGGACAAATGAGACAAACGCTGTTATGACTCATCCAGTTGAAGAGTCTGCTGCCTGCACTCTGCCAAGCCCCACCCTGGATCCACCTGAGTGACTGGGAGAAGTGTGTGGGGTAATTGATAAGCTGAGTCAGCTGGGGGTAAAGTGAAGTAAAATGTTTGCCTGATGAGTCTGGTCAGGGCCAGTGCAAGTTTACCCTTTTCCTAACAAAACCCATGTAAATATTGTAAAATAAAGCATAAAAAAGAATCAAAAAATGCCTCATAATCATTGAAGAAATCCTCACTAGAAAATCCTCACTTTGACAAGTCACATCAGCTCTATATTCATAGATGCATTCAAAGAAAAGAGCACTGACATGGAGGAGACTCTGTTATATTCTGGGGCTGCTCTACTGTATCTGGCTCTTTTTTAAAGATTTTTTGGCACAAGCAGCCTTTATTCAAAGTGGACAGGAAACGGGTATAGAGAGACGCGGGAAAATACGCAGGAAAGAGCGACAGGCCGTTTTTCAAACATGCGCTGTCAACACGAGGGCAGTAGCCTCTGTAAATGGCGCCCGCTTAACCCACTGAGCTATCCAGGCTCCCTGGTACAGAGTCTCTTGAATCTGTGCAGGTTAGAATGACGTCCCAAGACGGATGTGCTGCCCAGTGCTAGAAAGGTTGGTCTCATTTGCGCTGCGCTTGATGTTATTCCGGGAGGTCTGACAAAGGAACCCCAACCGCTGGACATCGGTGTGAACCGGCCATTCAAAGTAAGGCTGCAAGTGGCATGGGAGCGATGGATGACCGATGGAGACCACAGTTGCAAGAGTGGAAGGCAGCGCCGGGCAAGTTACGCCACAGTTTGCGGATGGATTGTAGATGCGTGGGCTAACGTGTCTGCTGGACTGTTGTTCGAGCTTTCGCAAAAGTTGGCACCATTTCCGAGGGGCCGCACGGCACGGAAAGTGACTCTGACACAGAAACGGAGGATGAGGACTTTGATGGGTTTGATTAATGACGCTTGTTTTAATAAAGCACAATCAAACTCAGTTTTGCTCCCGT
Organism: Cololabis saira; assembly: GCF_033807715.1. Lineage (NCBI taxonomy): Eukaryota > Metazoa > Chordata > Actinopteri > Beloniformes > Belonidae > Cololabis > Cololabis saira. The sequence continues at coordinate 21,816,272 of NC_084587.1, forward strand.
TCTATTTTGAAATACACACACTTGTATGCTTGTGTGTGTGTAGATGGCGCCTTTTCGTACGGTGCGCCTTATGTGTGTGTTAAATACAGTAATGGCACACATAACAGACTGCGCCTTTTCGTACGATGCGCCGTATGGTCGTGAAAATACGGTACTCAAACTGGAGGATGGGCTGCTGAGTTGTAGCTCTTAATAATGTATTTCTGTTTTCTTATGCACCCAAGATCAGTTTCAGAATGTATCAGGCAAAAAGCCACACACTAAAATTAAACAACTGAAAAGGGAAAGCTCCTCCCCTTCTCTCTGTCCTCTTCTGTTTGTAAATACCTGGTTGTCCTATGTTTAAATGTCTCATTTTATTCTAACACAACACGCTAAACACTTATTCACATACACTATACCATGTCACACAGTCACCAAACTACACTAATAACTGTCTTGTCTTTCATGTACCGCTCTCTAGTCCCACCATTTGTGATCTTAGTCTTCTTTGGTAGATTTTTTTTTTTTCAAGGGATCAATAAATTATTGTAGACCATTAATATATATACAGACAAAGGGGAAGAAAAAAAAGCTGTTTTTGGTCTTGCTGCTGGTTTTAACACTTTCACTGTTCAGAAATCTTGCAGGTCACTCAGGTGCAGTTTTGTGACCATTAGTTGTGCTCCCATGTTCTTTTTCAACAGAAAAGGCTAAAGCTCTTTGGAACTTTTCCAAACAAAATTATCTTGTCCAATATTCATGTCCCTGACTATTTTATTAATTCAGTGAGGTATTAAAAGTATCAAGTATAAGTATGCTTACAGCTGCAGACTCAGTGGTGAGTGATATATGCCTATTATCCACGTAGAAATATATTTTCACAAACATGTCCACTTAATGCTTTATAGTTCACTTTGCTTTGCAGTTTGTGTGAGACAGTATATAGCCATTGCAGGGGATGGGCTATTACAAAAGGCATGCACCCACATGCAGTACTTTCCTACTTCTTTTGACAGATCATTATGTAAAATGAATCTGAAGTAGTCGTCCGGTTTCGCAAGAACACCAAAACACATTTTTTGGATATAAGCAGTGACATCAATGAGATTCCTGAACCTCAACAACACACCAAGAAAAGTGTCCTTAAGATCAGGACCTGTCAGCGGTACAGAGGTGAGGGACGGGCCTTGTTTGGCACTTGAATCAATGCATCTGCCCTGGTTTCTGGGGACGACACCATGAAAGAAAGGGTTTGCTGTCTGTTGCTTGGAAGTAGGAGTCAGGGTCATTAGTTAGACCAATGGCAGAACCTAGAAGAAAAAAAAGAGGAATTTGGATGTGCCTAGAATGTGCTGTAAGCCGGGATGGGTGCTCACAATAAATTCAATTCAATTCAATTTTATTTATATAGCGTCTAATACAACAGATGTTGTCTCTAGACGCTTTCCAGAGATCCAGAACATGAACATAAACATAAACATAAACATAAACATAAACCCCCGAGCAATTATTATATAAACAATGGCAGGTAAAAACTCCCTTAGTGGGAGAAAAGCCTTAAGCCAAACAGTGGCAAGGAAAAACTCCCCTTTAGGAGGGAAGAAACCTTGAGCAGGACCAGGCTCATAAGGGGGGACCCTCCTGCCGAAGGCCAGACTGGGGGAGTCAGGGACGTCGACAGCACACAGCAGGCAGGTGGAAGCAGCAGCGGGATGACCAGAGGTGGGGGGGGGGGGGGGGGGCGTCAGCAGCACACAACAGTCATGTGGAAGCAGCAGCGGGATGACCAGAGGGGGGGGGGGGGGGGCGTCAGCAGCACACAACAGTCATGTGGAAGGAGTAGCGGGATGACCAGAGGGGGGGGGGGGGGGGGGTGCAGGCAGGCGGAAGCAGCAACAGCAGACATCCACGTAGGCAGGTGGAAGAAGCAATGGGATGACCAGAGGGGGGGCCGGGAACACAGGCCAGAACGCAGCTCCTGAGGCTCCGGCCTGCAAACATACACAAAAGAGAAAAAAGGGGGGCCGGCACAAGAAACTACAGGAACGATGGACAAAAATGATAGCTATGAGATAAAGACCAATGGTCAGTAGTTATGCAGTTGTGCTGTGTTCCCTGTGGATGCAAAAAAGAAGTTCAACTTACCAAATTCAGAAGCTGTTTAAGCAAGTAGTACTGGATAAGCAAGTTACCAGCTACTAGCCATAGTCTAACAAACCAGAAGCCTCTTTACTACGGTTTGGGGTCTAAGAGTCTGAAAGAGAGACAACACTGGGGGCTCTTCTGGGATCTATTTGTCCAGCACAGAGCTAGGAGGATTAATTTTAACAACCATATCACTCAGTGGGTTCCTGTGAGTTGAAATGGCGGTGGTGGCCAAGAGCAACATTTCTGGCGGAACTTCAAGATCTGCGAGTGAGTGCTAGGCCGGATGTCCCAGTCACATCGCTCCAACCTTTTTGGTCATGTGTACTTCAACATTTCAGCCATGTCTGGGTTTAACTTTACTATTTTCATTAAATGAATCAATACAAAAAAAATAAATAAAAAGAGAACAATACACTTTCAATCTAATTGAAATGTGTGACCTGTGAGTAAACAAACACTTAATGGATAAACCAGTTTGTGATACGTTACGTATATTCCCGCTTGGATTTTGAGTTTAAACAGGAACTCAAGTATAAAATACAGCAGCCAGATCAGTACTTCAAAATTTCAACACAACAGTTTGATGTAACATTTAACTTTCAATCCATGCTGTTTTGGCATTCACACTAACGTGCAGTAGACCTTTTTTGGTAGAGACTTGAGACTTCCCATGGCAATGACGTAGAGAGCGATGTTGTTACAACACAAGGTGAGGTCTTACATGCTCTCCAAGACGGCATTGATGATAAGGTCTCTATCATATATGCTGATTGCAGACATGGCAGATTTTCACCAATGCTTTGGCAGATCCAGAACTTGTACAAAAACTGCAACCATGAACAATTATGAAGCAACTAGAAGGGCTGCCCATGCTGCCAAACAAATAATGCGGCCACACTCACACAGTCAAACAGCTCAAGGGGGTCTTATGGTCCTGGTAAGAGAACCTGATGATACACCTATACATACATCCCCTAAGAATGTGCACAAATCCCATATGGTGAGGCGACACAAACAGAAATGTATAAAAACCACCCTGCATGAACTAGTTTCCCATAACTGTTGTGGTGTGGGGCACCTACAGTGAAACTGCCTGTCCCCACAGTACATTGGAGTGTTACGAAACACCAATAAAACTTTCAAGACGCATACCATAGTGTAATACTTATCTTTCAGAGGCCCCTCTCAGCATCTGTCGGCTGACCTGCTCTTTACCCATTCCACACTGTAAATTTACAGTAAGGGAGGATGTGCTGTATGTCAAAGAAATATACAGCTTCTTATCTTTAAGAATCTGTTGGAATTACCTCAATAGTGCACATAGTTGAAAAGGTTATGATTGAGATGCACTGTTATCGTCTTTCGGCACTGATAGCTCCAGGATTAAAAGGAACATTTAGTTAATTAGAAACTCAATTATCCTTTAAGTTTTTATGTTTAAATATCACCCAGAGACTGACACCAGGTTAGGTGCTTCAGTGGTGTCACTCTGTCTTCTGTCAGTGATGCAGCAGCGGAAAAGCAAACATGCATTTGATGCAGGGATGTAGCTATCTGTGCTATTCCAGGTACAGGTGGGTGAGGAGAGGGTGTGACATACAGTGGGGAGAACAAGTATTTGATACACTGCCGATTTTGCAGGTTTTCCCACTTGCAAAGCATGTAGAAGTCTGTAATTTTTATCATAGGTACTCTTCAACTGTGAGTGAAAAAAAATCCAGAAAATCACATTGTATGATTTTTAAGTAATTAATTTGCATTTTCGTCCTGGTGTTCCTGCATTCTGCACTTCTCCAAAAGTCAAGGAGGGCGCAAAGATAAGTTGTGAGTCTATTAAGTTTTGATGCAAGACTGGTTGCTGTTTGATAAAGCAAAGCATGAATCATTTCTGGCTTGTGGGTTGGTGACGTGAATAGTTCGGATCTGATTAGGATCAGGTATATTCAGAAGCCAAGCCATTTGACTAAGAGGTCCAATGCGAGCCCTGAGCTCTGTATTGCTTTGAGGAATGAAGATTGATATGCTTTAAATCTCTCTTGGTATTCATCAAATTGTTTGAGACCAGAAGACAGATTCTCTGTGTGCAAGAAACTTGAAAAATCTATAATTGATGGAGTGTTGGAATAAGAAGAGGGGTACTGTTTGTACATATGAAGACTCAGGGGGGAACATGTGGTCAGTTGCATTTGTGCAAAGTTCTCAACTGAACCACTAGTGATGAGGCAGAGCTCCTCATATTTTGTATCTTCCTGTTCTGTAGCTGCAGCAGCTTCCCAGACCTCAGTATTTACCCATGCATTCTTTCCTTCCTTTTCAGTTCCTTTTCAAGTTCTGTTTGCTTGTACTGTAGACTATTTTTGTACTATATCTAGCTCTCTCCTTCTCAAGTTGAAAGTGTCTTAGGCTGTCCTTGTAAGTGCAGCTTCAGCGCAGGCTCTGCCTTGTCTTAGTTTACAGAGTGCTCTGAGGAGGATGATCATTGAGAGAAATCTCTTGATGATACGTTCACCCTCTGATTTTGAACAGCATGAAATCCACCTTAGCTTCTTTAATCCATGGGTGTGTTCTTGTTTTTATTTTCTCAACCACTGATCTATTGCATTTCATTGTTCTGTGTTACATACAAACATTTTGTATATTAAGCAGATGCATAGGCAGTCTAACTAGTTCTTTCACAAGCCAGCATGTGAGATCCTTGTTCCTTTAATGGCAAATTCCATGCATGACAGGTTTAAAAGTAATGAGTGAAGCTGTAAAAAACAAAGAGCACAAGGTTTTTTGGCAACACAGCAACTTACTTTGTAAACTCATGAATGTTGCCTAACAAATGTTAATATTAGCCCCAAACTGTCTGTAATTGGCGTCAGTACCACGGCAAATACACAGCCCTGAGCTGTGAATTTGTTGTGGTTCACGTGGAAAAAGATTATAAACAACTAACCTTACAGCCATTGCTTTTGAGAGAACAGGAAAACGTCTAAGACATGAGAGAGGTTTACACCATTTACAGTCTATGCGTCACTCAAATAGTTTCATAATGCATGACATACTTTTGGCACCCATCCAAAATACAAGTCAATGTAAAATGTTTTTTTGTAAACACATCTCAGACTTATTAGTAACAATTTCAAACAATATACAGTATGACAAAATAACATTTTTGTTATGCCAACATGAGCAGACCACAGCTCTCAGGTTGTTTTATATTGAGTGTTGCAGTCTGTGGAGTAAATTTGCTGGCATATCCACTCCTGGAAAGATTGGTAACTATCTTGCCAAGAGCTTTCCTTTTGTGAAGTCTTTATCACTGTAGATCGTCAAACTCCATATTTATAAGAGACATAACTTTTTTAAAGTTTCCCTGTAGTGGAGGCTTTTTGTGCATTGGTTTCCTGCCCTTGCAGCATTTTTTATTTAGTAAAATGCTTTGTTTGTACTCTTGGCACTTCTTGTTTTCATGCATTTCAGTCTTCCCCACCTCACCACATGACCTTTTTTTTTTTTTAAATCCAGTAAAGTGAAAGTGAAAAAAGCTGTATGGTGTTGTTCGTTTGAAACTATTTGCCAAGTAATCAGACCCATTGCCGTCAGACCATTTGAATTATGTTTTTACACAAGAAACATGTACATTAATTTTGTGTGTGTGTGTGTGTGTATGTGTAAAAAAGACCAACAGTATGAAAATGACCAGTTTCAATGTCAAACTATTTTTTATTTTTTATCTTAAATAGACTTCTTTTTCTAAAAATGCAAAATATATAAAAAAAAAATACAACTGATTATTTCAAACATGCAATAAATTTCAAGGAATCTACCCCAGAATATAAAATAATTACAAAATAGCATTAAGAAATGATTGTCCAATGTTTAACATCCAGCTGTACTTCATTTGGTCTCAACGGGCAGTTTCAAGAGAAAAACAAACAAACAAACAATATAAAATCCACTCTGGGTCACTGTGACATTACAGTCCAATGCAGCAAAACTAAGAAACTAACTGTTTGGACATAATTGTACACCATTTATTGTTTTGAAAGTCCAGCTTGCATTGTGTAACACTGAGAATATTGTTAAAACAGACTTTTTACAATACAATGTGGAAAAAAGTGTTTAGACCGCAGCCATCGCTGAACAATCTATCCTTGATCGTGGGAACAGTCGTGGTCTCAGAAAAACTTTACAGCTTGCCTGAGTAAATAGATTATATTTCATGTGTACAAGAGTAGAATACTCTGCTTAAGTATTTAAAGGGATTTATAAACACACACACACGCACACGCACACACACACACACACACACACACACACACACACACACACAGTAGCACTGCATATTTTCACCTGGACGGTGGGAAATGAGAAGAAAAGTGCATTTTGTTTACAATAACACGATTGCAAAGTTAGATTCTCCACGCTATGAGCCTGCACTGTACCTTCCCTTCTACACAAATGTACACAGCAAGTGTTTTTGTTTTGAACAAATGCACAATTTAAATATTCAACATTATTTTTAAGCTTTTGTATTTACTTCTTGGATCTCACAGAATGAGTATTTATAAATGACACGCTGTGCGTGCTTAAGAGTCAACTTTGCCGTAAGTCCCCTCCGGTGGTCGGTAGCACTTCGGGAAGGCCATCAGCTGCAACATGTTGAAGGCGTATTTCCTGCCTCTGATGTTCTTTTGAACATTCTCAATCCGACATCCTTCTCTGATGATCGAACAAATAAGGAGGAGAGAAATGAGGGGAGGATAGAAAGAGATGGAGAGCAAAAAACAAAAACAAAAGTAAAAATGAGTGAGATTTGAAATAAGGTTTGAAATGATAATAATGGGCACACGCCTTTAGAACATTATCACCTAAAAGTCTGTTTTGCCTGTATAAAGAACAACTCTGTCAATCAGAAAACAAAACAGTTTTTTTATTAATTTGGATAATTGAAATGCAATTGTTTGGAGAAAAAAAAGAAATCCACTACCAATAATACTGACACAAGTAAGGTTTTTGCATAGTGAATAATAATAATGCCAATGTATAATTCATCGCTCCTGATAATAAAATGTAAAGTAAGAAGGCTCTAAGTAAATCTGACATAAAACCCACAGTAAATTATACACCTGATGAGCAAGCATCTGCAGCACATTTTCTTCATATTGTTTCATAATGTGAGCAGAGATGAATGTTATCAGGCATCCAACAAATCAATCAGCAAACTTCAATTTTCTGCTGTGGTAAGCAATATGAAAGGAAAGGGGAATACAGGTTTCACTTCGCTAAAAACAAACTGTAAAAACACGTTTCAGAGAATGATGTAGTGAAGTAGGGCAGCAGGGTGGTTTGGAGGTCAAAAGCACAGACGTGAAGAAATGCACGAGCAGAGCACTTCTTATTTTTCCATTTAACTTGTTGAATGCATTGTTATGGTGCAAGAAAAACGATCACGAACGAGCGCGTCTGTGACACAATTTCAACAGGAAATTGCGGTAAGTATGATTTTCTTTTTCTTTTCTCTTTTAGCGAGGAAACACTTGAGTCTGACTTCCGTGTACCAGTTTTGATTTCTGTTTCTGTTACTTTTACGGAACAAAACTTACTTTAGAGAGTCAGTTGTTTGACGGGAAAACATGTGATTATCTTTAAGTGAAACTGAAAATAGCTGCTTAAGCATTTAAGAGACATTTAAAAATGTATACATTTTAGTTTAACTCAAACATGATGTTTAATGCACATGTCAAGCTCAACAGCTTCCACATAGTAATGGAATTGAATCCAGGAAAAAACATCCTGCCAATAAATTTGCTTTTTAAAAGCAAATTAAAAAATATATTTTTTCTTTTTCCAAAAGAGTATTAAAAATTTTGACGTATGACTCACACATAAAGAGACATTTCCAGATGTCCACTTTGTCTTTGTTGCCTGTTTGCCAGTGATGTTAAAGTATGGACTCGTTGTATATGTGGTTAGCATTCTGTCAGCGTTTCATTTACTTGCAGCACATTATGTGCGGTGGTATGATCACTGTGCTTTTGTGAATAATGTTTGTAATGTTTCACTTTGTGTTGTTTTTCCATCCTGAAGTTCATCAAATTTTCTCTGTCACAGTAAGAATGTGAAGGCGGCACCGCCGCAAAGACAGCCGGGGCAGCACGTTGTTATGATGCGAGAGTTCAACAAAGAAGAGGAGGATAATGACCCACAGAGACCAACCGCCTGCCTCTAAAACAGATGCTTGAAGCGCGGAGAAAATTACGTCTGCTCTGAATTTTTTAGCGTTCTAAAAGCTTCCTGAATCACCAATTGTTCCATTACCCATTAAACAATACCCGTATGGATGTATATTAACAGCCAAATTATAATGAATAACATCAACAAATAAAAGAAACAACATCCCTGGGTCTATTATCAGACGCACAGGACTATAAACCTTCATTAGCGACCAAAACAATATAAATCAAAGCATTTTTGAATGAAAACAGAATATGCTTTTGCAGCCAAATGGCTAGTACTTTGGCTAACCACGCTAAGGGAAAAACTTTTAGCCTCTAGAACTGGCCATGAATTCTTCTCCTTTTGTGTTAATTTTTAGTTTGTGCGACATTCAAAAGTCTACTTGTATGAACTTATGCAAGGGGATGTCTTTATAGCCATTTTTTAAAAAACATTTCTGTACACTCACAAAGTTAAAATTACTTTGGGTTTCGTCCGTAGAAAGGCTTCCCACAATGGAAGACTCAAATGCGTCATGCCACTTAAGCGATCGGTTATGATGGTGATCCTATTGACAAATCCAATATATATATATAACTTAATGGTTTTTGCAGACATCTCTGTTCAGTTACTGTCATCATGTTATACGTCTGTACAAGTGGAATGTTTTTGAGTCTTGCTGTAGATCTAACATTCATTTTCCTTTCTGCTGCAAATACAGATTATGTTCTAACTTAAAATCTGCATTGATTCACATTGTTTTGGTTCCTAATGAACATTTACACTCCTTAACTATTGCTAATAGATCATGGGTTGTTTAACTCTGGTAGGTGAATTTTTAAATAAAAAACACCAATAAAAAAAGCAAGAGAAAGAAATGGATCATATAAAACACTAAGTAGCTTTCTCCACCTCTCCATGTATTTCTATTGTTCTGGTTTACATGATGAACGTAACTATTCAGTTTCACATACAGATTCCTCATGTTTTAACTAAGAGTGAGTGAAAACAGGCTGATATGCGGAGGCTAAGATAACCTGAGACCTCACGTATCTATGGTGTTAGAGATAAGACAGACACAGAATGGTACCAGGCTTTTTCATTATTAACACAGGCATATATAATGTTTAGGTACAAGGTCTATGCACTTTTTATTCTTATCTTTTGACCTAAAACCACTTGATTAAAAGAAACTTTCCCTGATTCTCCTGTTCAGCTCGGGAATGAACACACTTGATCCCGATGTGACCTTGTGCTAATTAACCTTCCACAAAATATCAGTTAATCAATTGTAGCATCGTTCATAAAAGAATAACGAGAAGACAGGAAAAAAGGAGTGAATAGGGATGGCATTGTCAGCAGTTTATTGATATTTTGCAAGCAGAAAAACAAGACTTAAAATGAGCCAGACAACCAGTAAGTGGGAGCTAACGAGCAGCAATGCAATGGGATAAAAGTGTCGAGACGCTGGTTTGTTCTCGGCCATGGCGCCAGCCTCAGGGTCCTCCCAATGCCCAAAGTCTCCCTGGGTCAGCCGACTGTAGGGGCGCCCATCAGCGTGAAACAGAACGGACAAGGACAGATCAAAACACTGTTGAGTTAGTACAGAACAGATGCCGTCTGGGTGGATGTTCAAGCATTGATGGGTCTAGGGAGGGCACTTCCAGGCTCGTGCCAGAATGCCCACTTAGAGCCATTAGCGCAGGCTGACAACCTCTTAAAAGCAGTCACAGACAAGCGGACAGGGATGGATGGCACAGCAATATGAGAAACATGCTCACCAAGAACTGCACTGTGAGAGGGATGAAGACTCGACTGACAGATGAAGAAAGGAGGCATGCAGCCTTAAAAGTGGATTTAAAAAATGTTATTGTATGTTAAGTTACGTTTTAACAGTTTAACAGGTCTCATTTAGTGTCGTTTAAATATCCTTTTTAATATTTAATTGCAGTCACATTATGTTTTTTTCCCCCTCAATCAACCTGCTTACTTTTATACAAGATAAAATATTAAGATGTAGTATAATCACTAGACAACAATCACTTTAGACAAAGTGCTCCTATAAGCTGACTTCTCCCCTAAAGCGTGGCACGTGTGACTCTTATGGCAGTTCGTCATTAACGCTCAAGGATTTTCAAATAATGAAAAAGACAAACCCGCCTCAGGTCAAATAAAGTGCGTGAGAAAAAAACGCTTACAAAAAAACCGTATGAATGCTTACATAATAAATCTGCATAAGCTGACGTGCAGACAAGTACAGTAAGTCGCAGATAACAGATTTATGGCATGAAACGTGACGCCCTGAATGTTAGAAGTAGAATATGCCTGAGTTGGTTCAAAACCAGAGATTTGAACGTGACGCTTGAACAAACATACTGAACATCATGATGAAGCAGTTAACCCGGTCAAGCCTGCCCACATACTGTAAAAGCTGTCGTCAAAATCTATTGACAAAAAAACGGTATGTCATCTGTCATCAATCATCTCAACAGGTGAAGTAGCTGTGCAACACCGCAGACTTTTAAATCTGTTAAAAGTAAAGGAAACACGCACCTCATTGTTGCTAGAGTGCCATATAAACTCAACTGTCATACGCTGTGAGTAATGATTTACTGGAGATTGTGAGTCATAACAAATATGACCTGAAAGAAAATTCAGCTTTTATATTTATGACAAATGAACTCATTCTACTGGGATGCCTTATTTTATTTTCCTTGTGGCCACTATGATAGAATGATCAATGTATATTTGTTTGCAGGCTCCATAAAAGCAAGTCAAATAATTGATTTTGTTAAGCTGAACGATATTCATGGGTTACTTTAAAGCCTTGAACATAAATATAAAAATGGTCTCCTTGAGTCGGCGTTTTGGATCATTGTAGGGGTGTTGGGGGTCCTGAAGCCAGCTGTCTTTAGGGGTACGCTCGACAGGCTGTCCGACACAAGACTGTAACACAGAGGCCGACCCACGGAGAACCACCAAGCTCTAAAAAAGACTCCAGCTAAGATTCAAACCTGGAGCGATGATACCATGAAGTCACGGGGCTGAGCACCACGCCAGTCCGCTGCACGACGCCAGCCTTCGTTCCCTCGCGCAGCACGTACAGTGAATATCATGTAAACGGTGTGCTTTTTCATGAGGCTGCTATACTGTGATCAATGCTATCATGTGGATGTGTTCAGGCCAGGACTCGAGCTCCTGGGGCAAATTGAAGAGCAAGAAGTAGCTACACCGATGTTTCCTGAATACTAAAACGTGCAGATTTGCAGCTACGGTTGAGTCGCTCCTTCTCTTAAATGAACGTTTAAAACAACAGCAGTGATCCTTTTGCTCCAAACATCCAAATAGATAGTTCACATATTTTATATTACAAACTGCATAAAAATGGGGCTAAAATTACCACAGATGAACAACAAAATATCACATATTACATCTCGGCATTGCTTATTTCACTGTCCCTGTTTTTATTCTCTAAATTACTCTGAACTGCTGTTTGATGACCATGTAAGAGCAAAAAACTTGAGGTGAAACGTCTTGACATGAGGTTTGGACTTTGACATCAGCTTATTTGTTTTCTTGATTGATTTATTTGCTGGTCTGTGTACAATCACTGTCACGTTACATGATCTATCATTAGCTGGGTTTTAGCTGTTAGACAGATGGCCTTGGATTTAACTCTAGAAACTCCTGTGGCTCTGAAACAAGCAGGTATGAAACTGTGTATTAGGGATACAATCTTTTTTGCCGCTCATCTGTCCCAAGGACATTGTTGCCGGAGCCTTTTGATCTATTCAGATGCGTTCCTTGCAGTCACTTTCTTTCTCTTTCATATTCATACACCCTGCATTGGAATAAGGGTGTATGGATAATGGATGGATGGATGCCAATGTTAAACAAGCCCTCTTTATTTTTTTGTACCGTGAACTTTCGCATTTCCCTTGTCATCTCAATCTCTGAAGTCTGAGATCTCATTTGTAGAAAATTGCTTTTGTCTGAGTTTCTTCTGACTTTGGGGTGAACTTTTGGAAACATTACGGAAAACCGTTAAGTGTTTGTACTTGTTTATAAAATGCCTCAGCGCAGAATGATGGCCTAAAGCCGGGGATACACTGTGCGATTGTCGGCTCGTTTTGAACCGATTTTCCAGTCGTGCGACTATTTTTTGGATCGGGCCAGATTTCGACCCAATCGTTGCTCGTGCCTCGTGCAGTGTACGTGGGGTTACGACGAGAGAGTAACACCTCACAACGAGCTCCCGATCACAAATCGTGTGCTCGGAAGAAAATCAAACGTGTTTGAAATCCTGGTCGCTCTTCATGAAGGTATCGCACAGTTGAAGCAGCTACGACCCGATTGGCCTCTTCCTTTCGCAGAGAGCATGCGCAATCTCTGATGTCACGTCAAAAACTATTATTTGTAGTAAAGTGTTGCAAATTCACATTACAAATCATGTTTTAATAGCAGAAAAAAGACCACATTTCCCACATCTGCCCAGCCAATTCCTTGTCCAATCACAACGTTGTCTAATCTTTTTTCATTTATCGCCACACGGAATGGCACAAATTGCTAAGGCAGCGCGTTTGTTTTTGCTGAGCATCTTTGGTGTCTCCCACTTCAGGGTTCCTCCTCTTCCACTTCTTTTTGACGTTGCAGTTCCAGTATACAGAGGTCCGACGAGAGGATTATGAACGTAGTGTGAGCAGATGGGTCGCATCAGAGCATCGGGATGCACAGTGTGAGACCATAAATCGTGGGCTGCGAACTTTTGAACTCAGCGATCTAGTCGTGCAGTTTGAGATGGGGCTGCATCAAACGATTTAAAATATTGCACAGTGTATGCCCAGCTTAAACCTTTTTTGAAAATGGCCTAGAAAACCAAACCCAGACTGGGACTGACTTTACTTCTGGTTGGTTTTAAAACACACATGAATGCTTCAGAACAGTAAACTGATAAAACATCTGCTCTTACAGAGATTACGCTTGTTGATTATTGATTAATATGATTAATAATCACATTAATTTGATTACTCTGTCTCAATTTCTATGAAAGCAGTAACTGAGTACTTAGATTTTCACATGCTGCCTCTGATTTTCTAATTTCTGTTAAATAAATAAATTACGATACAATACAATAAACTGTTGTTCACCTGAGTAAGTATTTACACCAGAACTAAGAAACTAAGAAAGCGGACACATCAGTCCAGTTCTGAGCTCCTTACACCGGCTCCATGTACCCCAGAGAATAGACTTTAAAATACTTTTATTTATAAATCAGTGAATGGTATCGGACCAAAATACACCAGAGACATGTTGCTGCCATAGCAACCATCCAGACCTCTCAGGTTTTCTGGTTCAGGTCCACTTTGTCCCCAGAATCAGAACCAAACATGGAGAAGCATCATTCAGCTTCTATGCTCCACAGATCTGGAACAAACTTCCAGAAAACTGCAGGAACGCTGAAACCATTAGTTCCTTTAAATCAAGATTAAAAACCATTTGTTCACAGCTGCCTTCAATGGAATTATTTAAACTATTCTGCATCTAAATTTAAACAATGTTAATTTTAGTACTCAGTTGTAACTCTGGTTTCAGTCCAACCTTTCTTTACTCTGCCACTGCACTTTTTCCTCCTCCTCACTCTTCGTTATTTAAAGCACCTTGAATTGCCCTGTTGCTAAAATCATACCTGTCAAGTTTTGGATTTAAAAATAAGGGACATTTTCCACCAGCCCAACCCAGGTCCAGTATCCCTTACATTTTAAGACAGGTTTACTGTACAAGAGATCTAAAATAACTACCTGTCAACCACTTACAAACTACAATTAAGTGCTCCGAATCTGATGGACATTCCTATGTATGTAATTCCTATAATAGAGCCTAAATGAAAACAGAAAAGGGAATTAAAGCACATATTTTCAGTTTATATACACATCGATTGTCTTCAAGTGACACATTTTTCTTTTAATTTATCATTTTCATTCATGTGTCTGGGATGCATGTTTCTGTGCCCTCTAGTCCACGCTCTTGCTCGGCGGATGTTTCATGCTGACATCCATCCTTCCTTCCCCGTGAGAGACACGAAAATTGCAGTTGCAAATCTTACAGAACGCGTAACTGTGCCCCATCCTGCTCCTCTTTAGGAAAGTAAATTTGCTATCCAATTTTTCCGATAGTCTTCGCTTTTTTGGCAGAAATGCCTTCTCTCTTGTTACATCCTTCCATCTCTCAGACTTGTTCTGAGTTTTTTCCAGTAACGAGGTTAGTGATAATTCAATTTGGAGAGGCACAAGAATACTTTGGAAGAATTATTGTATCATGATACATGAAATGTGCGGGAAAATACTAATATGGGAGGTCAGCGGGAAAAAGGGGCAAAATACGGTAGTTTCCTGGCCAAAACGGGAGACTTGACAGGTATGACTGAAATGTGCTATACAAACAAACTTGCCTTGCATTGCCTTTTAAGGACTGACTGAATGTCTATTGTGTCCTAATCCATAAAACCTTAGCACTGAAGGAGAATCCTTACTTTTTCACAAAACCGTGTGAAACATGTTACATTGCCTTTTAATTATTAATTAGTAAAAAACTATTGAAGAGCACAGATAGTGAGCCGCATTTTGTCCACATTGCCTATTTCTTACAACAGGCTTCAACAGATATTCATGCAAGAGTTCAATACTACAAGCAATATTTATGTATCTTTTGCCTAAACTATGAAAGTCTCCCGGTGATGAAATCTGGCGTCTTTAATAAACTCATTAAAGAAAACCTGACAACTGTCACCTCTGAAGTGGAAAAAAAGGCTTGATGAAGAACAGGAACATGCTGGAAACGAGCTGCAACCTCAACTAACAACAATGCATTGCTGCCAGGATTACACATTGTTCTAACAATTTTAACGAAAGTGGTCATATTTCTATTGAGGAATATAATTACAACAGTTCTGGATGAACAAACAGAGGATTCATCTATCCACAGCCAAATCTTTCACCTAAAATCTTAACATTTCATCCATCCATCTATCCTTTCATCAACTTCCACTTGTCTGGGTTTGGGTTGCAGGAGCAGCAGCTTAAACAGACAACACTAGATCTCCCTCTGCCCGGCCGCGTCCTCCAGTTCCTCTGGCAGGAGACTGAGGAAGGCCCTGGCCAGCGTCCAGCTCAATGGCATATGAGCTGGACGCTGAAGAGATGCTGAAGACTTTAGATTTCAGCATATCCTTGATATGAAATGGGGAACATTTGCTTACCAGAGTAAAGGTCAAAGTTCACAGACTTCACTACATTTGTCAGCTTTCATTAGACAAAACGTTGCTCCCATTTTCACTTTCAGTGAAAAGGATGTTTTTGAAATGAGAGTCAAACCTCACTTTTTAAAGCAGTTGGAAGAGCTGACACATTATTGTTCTTTCAACTGCCGACGAGGGCTCATTTAAATCTTTCTAACACAAGAAATTCATGAAATAGTCGGCTACATTTAAATTCATAGCAGCATTTAGTTGCTATAAATTCATACATGCACGCACGCACTATATATATATATATATATATATATATATATATATATATATATATATATATATATATATATATATATATATAGTGCACATGTGTGGACCTACTTATTAAATGCTGACTAGTCATGACTGTTTTGGGAAATGGTGGATTAACTAATGTTTCACCTTGTGTGGATATTGACTTTGAGGTTAACATATGCAAAATTTCATATGGTGAGTAAATTTCACAAAGTCATTGGCCATCATGGTTGGCAATCTTTCTTTGAATGTTCATGTAACATGAAACTATGTTGAATTCTACTTCTCTCCTCACAAATATTGTCTCTGTGTACATATTCTAGTCAACAACGTGGCCCTGACATGTTACTGTTTGGATCCTAGCCATCTAACAGTAACAGTAAATGAACAATAAGCATTAGCCTGTATTTAAAGGGGGAGGGGAGCGCGTGGTTCACAAACCCTTGAAACTGACATATATGCATCTAATAGTACATGTATCAGTAAAATTGTGAGATTTTGCATTCAAGGTTGAATTGATAAATTTAAAAAATGTGTTTAGGAGACAAACCTATGAAGATCACATACATTTACTTCAATGCTACACCTTGTGGCCTTATCAAAAATGTTGCAATCTTGTACAACTTGCTTTGCTGAGTATGGAGAATTTTTCATGTGTGGCTCATACTGTAATTACGGATTACGCTGGCTTTCCTTTGTGTGTTTGGGTATTAAAATGTGTCATCCTCGTCCTCCTCTGACTCAGCAACCATTGGCAGGCTTGTACATGTACAAGTCAACACCACTGGTATTCCCCAAGGGCACACAGGATTTGTTACAAATGGATAAAAGTTTGACTTCAGGAGATCCAGGCACATGCAGAAGTTCGCCGTGCCGGCAAACACAAACATGAAAGGCAGTAAGGTCCCTGCAGTATTGACGGGAAACAGACATGTTTGTTTTTGGGTCTGTGAGGAATGGTGCTGATGGTGGAGGGAGAACATTTCATGGTGACAAGCTGAAAGGAGAACGTGCAGACAACGTATATCGGATGCTTGCGATGAATTGTGCGGGTGCAAGTTATTACTTAAACAAGACGTTTGTAATAACACGTCTGCTTCAGGTTAATTACATTTTTCCACTAACTTTTTGTAGTATCAAGCCAGACGGCACATTTATCTCATAAATTATTTTGAGATTATTACAAAAAAAAAAAAAATCAACACAGCTTTTCTTTAGAAACAACATCCTGATGGAAAAAAAGATCCTGCTGTTTATTACCTTGACAAAATGTGTTCTCTTGCTGAACCTTATTAGCCGTGATGTTTTCAAATGTTCTTCATCTTTCTGAGACTCCTTAAATTGGTGAGATCTTTTTTTTCTGGAGCTCATAAGACTAGAACTCATGAACCATAACAATGTTTTCATGATTAGTGTTTTAACTGCAGCGGGTTACATGTGGGTTAATCAATAACTTGCACCCTGTGTACGTTGGCAACATATTTAAAGCGTCATCTCACCTCCGCATACAGTCCAGCGCACGAACAAAGAAGTCTTTGCTGAGATGATGTTCATCCCGCAGGAGAGCACACTGCTCTAACGTGACAGACATGGATGTTCGGTCTTTGGCACTTTTACAGCTGGTGAACCTGATACCATTTAACCTTCGGCAGATCTGGAGGGAGATGGAGAGACAATGAAATGAATCATTATGACAAAAAAAAAGAACTTTTTTTCCCCCCTGTAAAACAGATGCTGTAAATCAAACAATGTAATAGTGAACCACAATATAACAAAAGTTATAAACCGGAAAAGGTCATCTTTTATGAAGGCAGATGTTTTAAAAAAAAAAGGTATAAGCGGTACAAATGTTTTAGATTACAAGACTTCTGGTTTCTGGGTAAAGCTGCTTTCACATAGAACGCGGTTTGTGCCGTGCACACCGCCGGGTGGGCGCAGAGTCGGCGCAGAGCAAGGCGCGCATCGCGTACATATTTATTGCAAGTTGCTAGGCGACCGGAAAAAGTTTTTCCGGTCCGGCGCTCTTTTCCCACTCGTTTGGACGTACAGTAGCCTACAGCTCGGTTTGAAGAATGTATCTGTCCCTGCTTCAAAGAAAAGCCCTGGCTTTAGTTCTTCTTCTTCTTCGTCTGAGGAGGAGACGAGCAGCAGCAGCAAGGAGGGTCTGGGTCCATGAAATCCTCATAGCAAGACAGGATTTGGGGGAATACAGGCTCGTAACACTTTTAAACACACCTGGTATGTCCAAATTCTGGGAGATTTCTCTCCACTTATGTCCCTTTTTATTGATGTCACGATAGGCCTGCAGTCTTGTATCCCACAGCTCCTCACACAGACTAATAATAATAATAATAATAATAAATTTTATTTGTATAGCACTTTTCATGTGTAATCTCAAAGTGCATTACATAAACAAGGGAAAGTCAGGGCACATAAAAGACGAGAAGTAAAAAAAGTATAAAAATAGTAAAAAACATCTAAGAAAGACCAGGGAAAGCCTTCCTGAACAGGAAAGTTTTAAGCCCCTTTTTGAAGGTGTCCACAGACTGGGGTTGACGGAGGTGTTCAGGGAGGGAGTTCCAGATGTGGGGGGCAGCGGAGCAGAAAGCTCGGTCTCCCATGGAGCGGAGTCGTGTGCGGGGCTGATAGAGGAGGTTGGTCTTTTGTGAGCGGAGGTTCCGGGTGGATGAGTGAGGGGTCAGGAGGTCTTTGAGGTATTGAGGGGCAGTGCTGTAGATGCAGAGGTGGGTGATGAGGGCGATCTTGAATTGGATTCTTGCGGTTATGGGAAGCCAGTGGAGTTTCTGGAGAATAGGGGTGATATGGTCGTATTTGCAGGTTCTCATCAGAGTTCGGGCGGCACAGTTCTGAATGAGTTGGAGTTTCCGAAGGTGTTTGTTGGGGATACCGATGAGCAGGCTGTTGCAGTAGTCAAGCCTGGAGGAGATCAGAGCGTGGACGAGTTTTTCTGCATCAGGGAAAGTGAGGAAGGGGCGGAGTTTGGATAGGTTCTTTATGTGGAAGAAGCAGGTTTTGTACAGATGTTTGATGTGGTTTATGAAGGTGAGTTGTGGGTCCAGCTTCACACCGAGGTTTGTAACAGAGGTGGAGAGGGGGATGTCTTGACCGGAGAAGGAGATGGTGGTTATGGGTGATGACTGGACCTGGTGAGGGGTGCCAATTTGTATGGCTTCGGTTTTGGAACTGTTGAGTTGGAGGAAGTTGTGACTCATCCACGCCCTAATCTCCTCCAGGCAGTTAGAGAGGGCTTGAGTAGGTGAAGATGAGGGGACTAGGGTGGAACGAAGGTTGGGGTCAGTCCGGAGGTACAGCTGAGTGTCATCGGCATAGCAGTGAAACGAGACTCCGTGCTGGCTGATGACACGACCCAGGGGCAGCATGTACAAGATAAAAAGGAGAGGTCCTAGGACAGATCCTTGGGGGACACCACACGTAACAGGGGCTGTTTGGGACTTGGAAGATCCCAAGCTGACATACTCTGTCCTGTTACCAAGGTAGGAGGTGAACCAGTCCAGTGTGGAGTGATGGAGACCAACGTCGGTGTGCAGACGGTTTAGGAGGATGTGGTGGTCAACAGTATCGAAGGCTGCTGAAAGGTCGAGGAGGATGAGCAGGGAGGGGGATCCAGAGTCGGCGGAGATGAGAAGGTCATTGGTTACCCTCAATAATGCTGTTTCTGTACTGTGGGCAGTACGGAAACCAGATTGGAAAGTTTCAAATAGTGAATGGTGTTGAAGGTGTTCCTGTAATTGTGTGGCAACAGCTTTTTCAAGAACCTTGGACAGAAATGGAAGATGGGAAATGGGCCGGTAGTTGGAAAGACATTCTGGGTCGAGGCTGGGTTTTTTCAGAAGGGGCTTGATAATGGCAGTCTTGAGTGACGGCGGGACATGACCGGAGTTTAACGAGTGGTTTATTATTTGTGTGATGAGAGGGCTTATAACAGACAGGTTGGATTTGATGAGTGCTGTAGGAATGGGATCCAAAGTGGAAGTGGAGGGTTTCATTGTTTTGATGAGACTCTCAACTTCGGGCTGTGTGACAGGAACAAAGGTGCTGAAGGGTGCAGGTAGAGGGCAGGCAGGTGGCAGAAATGGTGCTGAGGAGCCTGCGAGCTGGGACCGGATGGAGTTGATCTTGTCCTTGAAAAATGAAAGAAATCTGTTGCAGTGTTCGGCTGTGGACTCTGTCTGGGTTTGGTTTCTGGACTCACATCATTCTTCATTCTTTCCACTATGTTGATCGTCTCTGATCTACAACCTGCAAGTTTTTTTTCCACTCTCCACCACCTTCTCTCCTATTGGACGAGCTGAGATGTCTTCACAGGGTGGCGCGGTGAAATTAAAACATTTTCAATTCGGCGCCGCAGCAGCCTGCGCCCTCTTGTGCACCGCCGAGCTCGGCGGCAGAGCCCGCTGCCCTTGCGCAGCGTTAGCACATACACAATGAATGGGAAAGCCGGCGGCGGCCGCCGCTTTGGCTTTAACAACCCAACTTGGCGTGGTGATACCACAGGACAAGAAGAATTTGACCTAATCGCTAGTATACTTTCATGGTTTTCCTAAAAAAGGGTGCATACATTTCTGAGCCTTCTGTACCATCCATATTATCTGAAATAAAAAAGTTTTATACAAAACTAAATGTAATTAAAAAAAAAATAAACAAAAAACCTAAAATGTATTCATAATTACAAGATTATTATATAGAAAATGTTAAGACAAAAAAATAATTTCAATAAATAATAAATACTTTTATTAAAGTTTTGTTGTGTATTAGTTCGTAGCTTGGGTATTAAAAGTAAAAACGCACCCTCTTTATAATGACATTTTCACGAGGAGAAAGATCTATCCATCATCTGGGCTGCCTCTGTTAAGCAGTCTACAACATTATTTGTAAAGTAATTTGTAAAGTAATAAAGTAAGTGCAGGAGTGTTTCTGACATCATGAGTTTTCCACAAAAAACCACGTCTGATTCTGATGCTGTCGTGTCAGAGGTAATTAAGAACCCCGAAATATCAATAATTCTTATGTTATGGAAATGTTCCAACACTAAGATCTATACTTCTAAGTAAGTCTTTCTGGAAATCTCTTTTGATACAATTGTTAATGCAGTATGTCACGCTTCCATTGCCCCTCAATTTGTGCAAAACCTTAAAATGATAAAGAATAACCTGTAATGGAAACGCCTATAAATCAACAGAACGGCCAGAAACATTTTTCACACTTTGATGTGTTATTTATGAGTTCTTCTGCTATTTGTTTTTCTACAGGTTTTAAAGTGTTTGAGGGGTTGCCTGTTCTCAGTTTTTTCTTTTTCAAGGAGCCCTTGATGTTGTGAAGCAACAATCGGAAATCTTTAAAGAGGATTTTATTAATCTACTGAACATGGTTCGGGACCTCAATACCAAGGTGCTTTTCAGCGGACCTCTACCGACAGTCCGGCGTGGAGAGGAGAGATTCAGTGGACTCATGATGCTCAACAAATGGCTTAAAGATGCATGTGCTGAAATATCACTCAGTACGTTTACATGGACTAACAGAAAGTCAAATTGTTGCCTTAATCCGACCGATATCATATTTTTAAAAGCCATGTATACACCTTAGCTGGGCTGTAACCAAACTGAAGCTCTTGAGAGGAAGGCAGATAATGCGGACCTAATCCGAGTTATTCCGTCATGGATACGCAATCCACGCTTAGCCAAGCTAGTGACTGCCCCGGGACTCCCCTTTCACGAAGTGACGACACCACGAAAGCCAGAATATCAACACAGTAGGAGAAGAAGAAGACGAACAACGAAGAAGGAATTGGAAGAATGCTGAGTGAACTTTATTGACAACTTTAACATTTTCTGGGAACGCAGACATCTTTTTTAAGGCAGATGGATTTTGTCTTAACAAATATGGAGCACAGCTGTTCCCCTCAAGTATTTTTTATTCTATGAATGAAACAGCCAGCAGCCTCCGCCAAGAACAGGAGATGAGGATATCAAAAACAACTGATACGACAGCGATAACTACTGCCTACTGAGATAAGGAAGGACCACGAAGGACGGCAGGAAGAGACATCACAACAACAAGCAAGCATCCTTGATATAAACATATCAAGGATGATGAGGCTGTTTGTATTCAGAACGTTCCTGCCTTGCCTTGCCTTTACTTAAACAAAAAAAAATAAATGAATTGAACATTTCTCAAAAGTATTGACAGATTTTTTACTTTTAGTGTTAACATTTTTCATTTTTCATAACTATCATTTTTGGAGAACATTCAAGCACATTTCCAGTAAATTTAATATATTTCCAAATTACTTCAAGTTAGATTTATGTTTTTTTTAATTCACAATTTACACAACATTGTTGCTAATTAGGGTTGTGAAAAATAAACATGATTAATATTATGATAACAATAAAAGGATCATCATTTTACATAATTCAAAGTCCACACAAATCGTTTTGTCTCACCTTTTTTGTTTCGTGCTTCTACATTTTTTTTTTTTTTTTTAATTCTCTTATTTATTCATTTTTCAAACCCAGGGGGCAAATCAATGGCACTTAAGAGCAGCATGACATGGATAACAAGTCAGCATCATAAAAAACAGAATAAACACCAACAAAAGCGGGGGGGGGGGGGGGTCACGTGACCAAGACCAAGATGGTAGCTTAGTTAGAGAGCTCCGTACAGCCGCGCACGATTTAACCAAAACTCCCAGACAAATATCACTAACTCTTCCTGTAAAACCTCCGTGCTGATATGCCAACCTCCTCTGCAACCAAGCAGTGCAAAATATTTACTCAGGGTCGCAGAAATACTACCACCGCGACACCGCCGAGCCCGCCACCGAGCAAAGAAGCTAAGGCTAGCGATATGGCTATTATGGCAGAAGTTTTGAGCGAGCTGAAATCACTCCGGTCGGACCTAGGAAATAAGTTGGACAACATAGACACCCGTCTTGCTGACATGGCAAACTTAATGGCTGCACTGGAAAGCAATGTTGCAGAAGTAAAACGGGATGTTTCTTCGAATGCAGCACGTATTGATGAAGCTGAGCGCCGTATAAGCGACACAGAAGATGCAATGGGAAAAGCAGGCGCCGCACTTGACTCGGCCATCAAACGAATTGCCTACCTTGAAGCCAAAACAGAAGATCTGGAGAACCAGTCCAGGAGAAAGAACCTCCGTCTGTTTGGCATACGTGAGGAGCCGAGGGGCGACAACCACTCTTTGACTTTAGCGGCATGTTACCATGATGGCTGGGGCTAAATCCCGATAAATCATTCACTCTGGAGCGGGTACATCGCACACTAGCACCTGCAAGACCCAACCAAAATAGAGCGATCCTTATCTGCTTCTTAAAGTTTCAGGAGAAGGAGTTTGTTTATCGGGAAACAAGGCGTCAGGACATCACACACGACGGGGCCAAGATATCATTTTCTCGCAGGACCTCTCTGCGGAGACTGTCCGGATCTGCCGGGGATTTAACACTGTCACCAAGCTGTTTGTTGATATCAACGCTTTCCGTGGGTTCCACCACAACCCCTGCAAGCTTAGAGTGGTCCATAACAGCAAAATTAATCTTCTCTCAACACCACAGGAGGCTGAAAAGTTCTACAGAAGCATCCCACAGTCAAAGTAATCTCTACAGATATGTGCAGATCAAAGGTCAATGAGAGTCACTACATTCATAATCACAAACTTTGGACTTCAGCCGAATAACAGCTTTTCAGCTGCAGGCGCCCCCTCACTATTGAAATGTGCAATTAAAAATAGCTCAGGTAATTTCAAAATGAGCCTTTTCTTAATGTGAGCTAAGTTACAAAGATAAATATGGTTCAGGTATAAGTGTCAGAATATGTGCACATATGCATGCATGTTTACGTACCGGTATATCCTCTGTTAAGCATGGCCGTTGCCAGCTTGTTCAATATATAAACCTATTCTAAAAAGATTGAATATGTTTCAGTATTTAACAGTTTAAGTTTATAGGAAGATGTAATTATTATTTTCTTACATGGTATTGTGATTTGGAAGGGAGAAATTATTTTATAAAGTTTAAAGTGCATGGTTGATGGTTTTGGGTGTAGTTACGTTGACTACCGTAGTTGCTCCTCAAATATTGTGGATCAACGTTCCCTGAAATTTCAACCGGGGGAGGACGGGGGGTGTGGGTCTGTATGTGTGTTTATGTGTACACTTGCATCATTTTTTTTTCTTTTCTTAACCATTTATGTTATAACCTTGGATTATACTGAAATTATAATTAGACTGAATGCTAATATTACAAGTTGGAATGTGAATAAGAAAACTGGCTAAACTGAAGCAGGTAATGGACAGGATAAAATATCTTAAATCTAAAATAATCTTCATACAAGAATCGCACTTGATGGCCGCAGATATGCATTATTTGAGCAAAAGGTGGCCAGGCCAAGTATTCCATGCTTCATATAATACTCATGCAAGAAGTGTAATTATCCTCAAACACAAATCAATACCATTTCAAGTCATAAAAACGATCCAAGATCCACTTGGAAGGTACATTATCATTCAAGGCAATATTTTGACACAAACATTAAATCTTATAAATGTATATGGTCCCAATGAAGATAACCCATCTTTTTTTGAAAAATTATTCCTCACTGTATCTTCCTTGGAGGGTCTTTATATAATCGGAGAAGATTTTAACTGTGCCCTCGACCCAGTGTTGGATAGATCTACCCAATCTGAAGCAACCCATGTGCAAACTAGGGAAACCTTGGCTAACTTTATGAAGGATCTAAGATTAACTGAAATTTGGCGAACACAGAATCCTTATGAAAGAGAATACTCATGTTATTCAAGCACGTATAAAACACACTCACGTATTGATTATTTTTTAATTTCTATGGAGCTACTGCCAAATGTTAAAAAGTGTTGGTATAATACTATAGTAATTAGTGACCATGCAGCAGTATCTATGGAGATTCAATTAGGTATGTCCGAGCACTGTTCAAGATGGAGATTACAGGCCTATTTATTACAGGATCCAGCGTCATCCTTCGTTAAATTTGTGGAAAGTTGTATAAATAGATATTTCGAATTAAATACAGATGAAACTACAGCCAGCATTAGATGGGAAGCATTTAAGGCCCACATAAGGGGACACATTATTAGTTATACGAGCTCTAAAACCAAAAGACACAATCAAGAATTGCGAGTACAAAAAAACAAATTAAAAAAGCTGAGGATGAATTCTATAGGGACAATGATCCTGGAAAATTACAAAACCTTTCTGTCATGAGAGCTAAATATGATACATTTACATCTGACAAAGTAGCTAAGAGTCTAATGTGGACCAAACAAACTTATTACGACCAAGGGGAAAAAGCAGGCAAATTACTGGCCTGGAGGGTTAAAAAAATGGAAAGAACAATTAATAATATAAAATCAACATTTGGCAACTTAACTACAGATCCATTAGAGATAAATAAAAACTTCAGAAACTTTTATGAATCAACATACAAATCAGAATATACAGAAAACAGTGAGGACCAAAGCGCATTCCTTGACCAGTTACAATTTCGACTATATAAGATGATGAAAAAATAACACTAGATAACCCATTAACAACAGAAGAGCTTTTTGAAGCTATAGGGGATATGAATAGCGGTAAAGCACTAGGACCAGATTGGCTGTCTATAGAGTTTTACAGAAGATTTCGAAAACTACTTGTTCGACCACTTCTCGACATGTATGACGAACCTTTTAATACAGGAACGCTTCCAGATTCATTAAGATTAGCCTTAATAACTTTAATATTAAAACCAAACAAACCCCCAACTGAAGGCTCATCTTATAGACCGATTAGTTTAATGGGATGTGACATAAAAATATTATGTAAAACACTTTCAAGAAGATTAGATAAATATCTCCCTCAGCTGATTAATGATGACCAACAAGGTTTTGTACAAAAAAGACAAGGATATCACAATGTGAGAAGAGTCTTGAACGTACCTAATGAGAAACATAATGCTACAGATACAGCAATGCTATCAGTAGACGCTTGCCAAGCTTTCGATAGGACAGAATGGAGCTACCTATTCGATTTGCTCCAAAGATTTGGATTTGGCAAAATGTTTCTTAAATGGATACAGCTACCATATACAAACCCAACTGTTGAGGTCTTAACTAATACTACCATCTCGAGACCCTTTAGCCTACAGAGGTCCACTCGGCAGGGTTGTCCGTTGTCCCCACTCCTGGTCACATTAGCAATTGAACCTTTGGCTATGGCAGTACGAACACATACAGGAATATCAGGCATTATGATTGGGGGGGTAGATCATCGCATTGCCTTATTTGCAGATGATATAATATTTTTGCTAACAAATTTAAAAAGTAGTTTTCCCAATTTGATGAAATTAATGCAAAATTTTGGAGGGTTTTCAGGATATAAAATTAACAATTCCAAATCATTATTAATGTTCCTTAACAGAAAAGAAATACACAACCCTATAATAAATACCCCATTTACAACAACTACTGAAGGTTTTACATAGTTAGGTGTTAAAATTACTCCTGAATTGAATGACATCCCCAGCAAATTATAAACCCCTGCTAGAAGGAATAACTGAGACACTGAATCGCTGGTCTACTTTGCCTATATCTATGGTTGGACGAATACATTTGATAAAAATGACTATTCTACCCCAGTTTTTATATTATTTTCAAACAATCCCATTGCTGCTACCAAATTTGTTTTATGACAAACGTAACAAACTGTTAAATCAATTCTTCTGGAATGAAAGGAAAGCCAGAATTAATTTTAAACTATTATATCTACCTTATGAGAGGGGAGGACTTCAACTTCCCAATCTCAGGTAGTATTATATGGCTGCACAATTAACCTCAGCATCATATCATTTTGGTGCAACGGCATCCCCTGCCTGGGTAAGCATTGAGCAAGAGTGCACCCCAGATCTACCATTGAGCCTTTATCTATATTCTTCAGACATTAAGACACTGAGAAGACATATTAAAAATCCTCTCCTTAAAAATACAATCTCAGTGTGGTATGCCGCACACAAACATATAGGTGATATGCCTGTATTGTCCCAATTTACTCCTATTTTGGGTAATGAACAGTTTACACCTGGCTGGAAAGATGAGGGATTTAGATTATGGAATGTAAAAGGTATTCAGAAAGTAAAGGATCTTTATGTAGACGGGGTTTTGCTTACATTTGATCAGTTATGTCAGAGATACCAAATCCTGAAGAAACACTTCTTCAAATATTTGCAGTTAAAAAGCTTTATGTCTTCAAACAGTTTACCGGTATGTGTTTAAAATCTTTATCTAAATTAGAGGAAATAACACTTGCAAATTTAGGAGGGAAGGGCCATGTATCTAAATATTACAATATACTAGTCGCACATAGTACTGAATCAGCAATAGATAAATTAAACGCTTGGAAAGTGGATATAAAAGAAGATATTGATGAATTAGATTGGAATGATGCATGTTTAAAAGCTCAAAAACAAACAATAAACACAAGGTCTCGACTACTCCAATACAAGTGGTTAATGAGAGTGTACATAACCCCAGTCAAACTCCACCATATGAATGCTAACATTCCAGATGACTGTACAAAATGTTTGAAGGAGAAGGGAACATTATTTCACTGCTTATGAGAATGTGTGAAGATCCAAAACTTCTGGAAGGATGTTATAAATTGTTTGTCAGAGATGTTTAATGCTAAACTCCCCCTAAATGCCAAACTGTGTGTGACTTTGGACTTCTTCAGGCCAGGAGAGCTGTTGCATTATGTTGGAAGAGTATGGATGCTCCGACATTGAGAATGTGGATAAGGGAGCTTTCGGCTGTATTGGACTGGAAAGACTAACGTACATTGCTAAAGGAAAACGAAAGGACTTGTTGAACTCTGGGAACCATATATGAACATTATGACAGATTAAAGTGCAAGATTTACCTGAAAATAACTTAAATAATAAATATTGTGGAAAAATATAATCTTTTTATTTATTTATTTTTTATTTATTCATTTATTTCAGTTTTATTTATTTATCTAATTTATTTTATTTTTCCTCCCTGATTGGTTAATTCAATATAATTATATATATATATATATATATATATATATATATATATATATATATATATATATATATATATATATATATATATATATATATATATATATATATATATATATATATTCACACACACACACGAAAAAACTACAAAAAAAGACAGAAAACAATGACACCTAAAAGGTAGAATGTGGGGACGTGAAAGAACGTGCCAGTTCTGTTATGGCTTTGATAGTTTCCTGTTTTATTTTGAAGCCCGCGTCTTTGTGTTTAAGTTCTGCTTTGACTTTCCTGTTTCCCATCGGCCCTGATTGTCTGCACCTGTGTCTCATTAACCCTTCTGTATGTGGTCTTGTTTTTCCCTTGCTCCCTGCTGGTCCGTACTGTTTCCTCCCTCCGTGTTTTCGTGTCAGGTTTTTGGTAGTTTTTGATCCATGTTTAAACTCTTGTTTTTGCAATCCCTGCTCAGCAGCGTTTTTTGTTTGTTTGATTAAATAAATCACTATTTTTGGAAACTTCTGCATCTGGATTCACTCCAACCATTTCCCAACAAGTTCGTTCTTGTTTTTTGCATTTACCCTCTCTCAATAATCCACATCGTTGTGCACGACTACTGTTCCATATAAGAAATAAAAAGAAAGAAAAAGATTTTTATTTGTAAATTGCTCACAGGCTTTTTATACAAATTAAGTTAAAGTTTGAAAATTGATGAAATCAGACAGATGATGGAAACGACCCTCCAAGTAACCTGAGCAACAAAGCATGCATGTACATTCATGTTGAGGATGTGCAGGAAAAACTCTCAGTTTGATCAGTTTGAAAATGTATCACTGCAAATCAGGTATTCGTAGCACGCTGGAACCTGTGCTTTTGAGTAAGTGTTCCAATTTACAGGAGAACAACCGCAGTGGCGTCATTATATCACAATGAAAAGAGCAGATTTAGCAGTTCATTGACATAGATTAAATAAGATAAATACTGTCAAGCAATTAAAAATACCAATCATTATGTAACCACATCAATCCCTTGTTAATAATCACACACAAATGTATTTGATTTTGCAATCTGTTTAAGTTTTTTCAAACATGAAACATTTTTTTCTTTTGTTGATTTTACTGCATAAATACTCTTCAAACAAAGGCGACACATTCTCATTTAAGAAGGTTTCAATGCGCTCCCTATGGCTGTGACAGTGTTTTTATTTTTATTTTGGGAATTGACAGAACATATCTGCAAATCAGAAGTTAATTTAGAAAAACACCTGACAATCAGGTATGTATGAAGTGCCTCGACAACCCCAGAAGTCAGAGCAACATTTGTTTAAATGTTTTTCTCTTTGTTCAGTGCCTCAGAAGTGGGAGTAAAGACCAGATTAATGTGAAGTTATGAGGTATTGACATTTGCTTCTTCCTCCACGGAAGCAGGTTGGCAACTATGCATTGTGCCGGGTTTCAGTAAAGACATTTACAGCAGCAGTATTTGGAAAGAATAACGTTTGTCACAAATATTTTTGAATCAGTTGTGTGGAGAAGCATTTTAACAAGACTGTGTAAATTTTTTTTTTTTTATCTTTTTAATTCTGGCCATTGATTTAGCCATGCAATGACTAGTGAAGCAGCTGTTTTATGAATGAGAATTTATCAAGATATATTCAGTGCTGGGTTCGACTGATAATGCATCACTGAGCATCTATTATCAGTGTTAAACATCAAGCAGAACAGAGGAATTAAAACTTACTTACTGGATTTTAAATGTGTGTCATGCAGGAGGAAAACACAAGCTCCCTCCTTTTATGCAGCTTTGTCATATTAAAGGGCATCTGTGCTGCAACATTATTTCTAAATGCTGTTAAATAGGACTTTACATTAAGATTTTTCACTGCATTAAGCTAAAATAATGTTAATGATATCACAACTGAGAGGTTAACCGCAGCATTTGCTTAATGTTTCACTCAGTGTTCACATAACAACCCATGAGAAAATAATGTGAGCCGTGAATCCATCTGGCTAAACCAGATTCACCGTTGTTGCACAAGAGTTTTTTTGAAACAGATGAGTGAAAACCACATTTCACAGAAGGGTAAGTGTTACAGTAACAACTCACAGATCCAGAAATCCATAATATTTCCACATTCTTTCTCTTCTTTGTGACTACATTCTGCCCCAGTGTTTCAAGTAATTCCTTTATGTCAGTCTGGGTCTGAAAACATGGTAGACCTGTTTGAAAAAAAGAAGACACGATGTTAGTAACTATTTCTGCTCTTTATTTTTTGCTATTTTTTTTGGCTGCATCTTAAAAAACAAAAACAAAAATTGGAATCACATAAAAGTTGTCTCATCACTTTGGATAGAATTTAATTTTACAAACAATACAAGAACACACTATATTATAATGTCTGAATGAAACGTAAGCGCTGCTTTATTGCAGTAGAGTAGCTTGGAACATAAATATTTATCTGGAACTTGGTATCCAAATATTTCTAATCAGCACAAATATTTCACTTACATTCCACTGGCAGCTTTTCACTTAATAATTTATAATAGGCATCTAATATCTCAAAGTTCTTCTGGTTTATTCTTTCTTGTAGAGAGATGTCTCCAAACCTGTGAGAACGACAGATAAATCAAAGGCAGTTACACTTGGACAGCTTCAAAAACATTTTTATAATCAGATTATGAGGAGAAAAAAGCTTTCTTTGAGACGAAAGGAGAAAGAATACACTGTGAACAATTACAATCAAACCTTTATTAAAGTGTATTGATTTTCCATGTTCATATGAAGACTGCATAGTGAACACAAATTGTGTGCAGTACCTCTCTGCTATAGTTTGTTGTTCATTGATGCCCACGTTAAACAGCACCGGGAACACGCGCAGGAGCTTGCCCTCTTTGATCTCCTCTGGTAAGGTCTGGAAAACCAGTTGTGGTAATGGCACTTCTACAGTGAGGTGGTCTCTAAACAGAGGGAGAGGTAAGAAAGGCGATTAAAAAAAGACATCCAAAAGAAATTCTATATGATTTACAGTAGCTACTGTTGAATTTGATGCATTTAGGAAGTTGTACAATTTGACACTCGTGACAAGTGTGAGCAAGCTTTAAAAAGAGAAAATGATGGTGTTTGTACATGATGGAGTGTGTAACTGTGCAAGACTGCCTGCCATGGTGGTGGGAGGAGTACAGTACGAAAACTGCTGTCCAAAACGTATTATAAGCATTATTAATACTTATCGGGAACAGTTGCGTGCCTTTAGATGCTTTATTGTTTTGTATTTTTATCTTCTAACATTTTACAGACGTTGAGCTTTCTTTTAACATCCCATACTACATCAATCTTCTTATGCTTTTTGTATTTTTCCAGTTTGTAGACCAACTGGATGCGAAATCATGTGCATGATTAGGAATTATGGGAATTCTAGTGATGGTTATGCTAAAAGATAACAAGCAGATTACCACAGTTAGTCTAGAGTTTTTTGAGAGAGAACTAAGAACACGTCTGGTTCAAGTAGATAATGAAAATTATGACTTAATTAAATAGAACATACTTACACACTATAGTTACTTATAAGAAATATATGATATACAGTATAAATGCTGTAAATTATAAGTAACTATAAGACTATATAATCGGAGGAAAATATCCAGTGTTTTTGCCAGCTTTATCTCTGATAAATCAGACTGTTATTAAAAAAATATATTCATTAAATAGTCTTTTCTCCCTGTAAAGAATATCAGTCAGATGACACCACCCACGACTCTCTATGTCAAACCATTCAAAAGTTATGCCAGAAAATAGGGACTATCAAATATTCACTAATCAGAAGAAGGGGTGGGGCTATTTCAGGCCAATGAAGGTCAAGTACTCAATACCGAATCCGATGACACCACTCAGATGTCTTTATCACAACCCTTCAAGGGTTATGGCAGAGAATAGGGACTATCAAATATTGACCAATCAGAAGAAGAGGCAGGGCTAATTTGCACCAATTATGTTCAAGGACTCAAAACCAAGTCCGATGACACCACCCACGACTCTTTATGTCAAACCATTCAAAAGTTATGGCCGAAAATAGGAACTCACATATCGACCAATCAGAATAAGGGCTAATTCATGCCAATGAAGGTCAAGTACTCAAAACCGAGTCTGATGACACCACCCACGACTCTTTATATCACACCATTCAAAAGTTATGGCAGAAAGTAGGAACTGTCAAATATGGACCGACCAGATGAAGTGGGGGCGCGCTTTCTGGCATCTGTCGTCGCAGGATCGAGACGCACATTTTGATGTATAACACACCTGGGTGCACGTTACGGTTCGGGCTGTATTAACTGCCGAAGGAATGGCATAAATTGCACCAAAATTACACCATAAATTCAAAATGTTCAAAATGTCCGATTTCCTGTTCGGTTTCAGCCATGGCGCCAAGAGACTTTTCTTTAAGTTGCGACATGATACAGGTGTGTACTGATTTTCGTACATGTACGTCAAACCGTATTGTGGGGCTTGAGGCACAAAGTTTTCTAGGGTGCGCTGTTGAGCCATTTTGCCACGCCCATTAATGCAAACCATTAAATATCACATTTTTCGCCAGGCCTGGCTTGCGTGCAAAATTTGGTGATTTTTGGTACACGTTTAGGGGGGCAAAAAGGCCCTCATTTCGTAAGAAAGAAAGAAAGAAAGAAAGAAAGAAAGAAAGAAAGAAAGAAAGAAAGAAAGAAAGAAAGAAAGAAAGAAAGAAAGAAAGAAAGAAAGAAAGAAAGAAAGAAAGAAAGAAAGAAAGAAAGAAAGAAAGAAAGACTGTAAGTGCTCGGGCCCTAAAAAAGTTGGGATGCTGTGTGGAAAGTAAACAGAGGATAGAAAACAGACAATTTTACCATTTTGTATAAAATGAAACCTCATTTTGAACTTGATCGCAGCAACAAAATTGAGTTGTGGGCAACAAAAGGCTGGAAAAATGTGTGATACTAAAAAGAAACACCTAAAAGAACAGCTTGCAAGCACCTGCATTTAGTGGCAACTGGTCAGACATGATTAGGTATAAAAAGAGCATTAGAGATTCAGGCTACATTTACACCGCAGGTCTTGAGGGCCATTTCTGATATTATAATCTGATCTTTTTTTTTTTTTAAACGAGTTGCTAAAATCATCTTCTAAAATTGATTGATATTTAATACCTACATTTAGAGTGGCTGATTGCTTGGGAAACAACCTTGCAGGGTGGATGAGCTTGGCTACTGATCTGGGAGAAGTTAGGCACTAAGGGATAAGAACAGGCTGCATTTTCAACGAAGATTCAGTACATGGACTTATTTCCATTAGCACACTGAAATAGCTCCTCAGAGTTGCCCACAATGGAAGCAGCGAGCCCGTCTTGTTGTTCTTGAATTTGTGGAAGCAAATATCATCCAAGCTGTTGCTTTCTGAAGCACTCTTGGAGGTCAAGCAAGGGATCAGCCATAATGTAAAGCGGAGGAATAAGAGAGGCGTCTATCAGCCAGCGATTATATTACTTGTCCGCTTAGATAGCTGTCACAAATATACCTTTCCATATATGAATGAGGCCTGAACCTGATATGAACAAGAAGGTTGCTGGTTCGACTCCCGGTCTTCTGCCATTTTTTGCTGCTTTGCCAAAAAATGCTACCTAATGGTTTTCTACCTTTGTAGAGCTACAATTTTATTGTGTTTTACTCCCTAAACCACGTCCTTTTCCCCCCAAGTGGTCCTTGTCTCTTGCCAGGCCGTCATTGTAAATAAGAATGTGTTTATTAATGACCTGCCTGGTTAAATAAAGGCGAATGACTGAATGAATATCAAATAAAGCGATATAATTGTTTTTTTTTCTCTCTTTATCGTATAATTTTCAAAAAGTGTATAGCAATTCATGTCATGGGTAATGTATTTTGAAGGATCAAATATTCAACATCCCATATTATCCTTTTTACATCGTGCAAGAAATGATTGGCGTCGCAATCAAACTTTGAAAATTGACCGTGCGCATGCGCAGAACCACAAAGTAGCATTTTCTGGCAGGGAGCATGGACTGGCAGAACACCGGCATGGGTCTGTGTGGCGTTTGCATATTCTCCTCATGCTTGGGTGGGTTTTTCACCAGGTACTCTGGCTTCCTCCCACAACCCAAAAATATGGTTGTTGTTGTGGATCCAGAAGCTTCTTCTCAATAACCAGAACGTGTGTCTTTAAAACGGAACATTTATTCTCCTCAAAACAAGCTGCAGCTTACAAAACGGGAGAAAATAACGGATCTAACAGCTTACAAACGGGAGGAAACGGATCTTGCTCCGACATCTTCAGCAGTCAGTTAGAGTCTAAAGCTAGCGGTTAACACCCGCTCGATCATTTCCTGTAGACTTCAAAATAAAGGCATTTCCCTTTGAAACCGGAAGTAGGGTATTTTCAGTACAATCTCGACACTAACATAAGAATATTGACCATTTAACGTTATTTAACGTTTAACATGTTCACTTTACTGTAAATAGATGTAAATAAACTGTAAATACTAAATGTAAATAAACTGTAAATACTGTAAATAATGTAAATAGCGCATGTAACACATTTTAACTTACAGCTTTAAGTAAACATGAATTATCTGTTTCAATCCCTTTTAATAAAACAATTCACAACAGTTGTAGGCTGTGTGTGGATTTGTGTGCCTGTGCCTGTGGATGTAGGTGTCAAGAAGGGCATCGGGCATAAAACATGTGCCAAATTAATGTGCAGACTGCGCTGAGTCACTTTGGCAACCCCTGCGGTTAGAGGGAATGAGTCGTGTCGGAACCGTGGAAAAACATTGGACTTTGGTCACTTGAACCCTGCAGTGTAAATGTGGCTACAGAGTCTCTCGGGTAAAGATGGAGAGAGTGAAAAAACAAAACAAAACTGTAAATCAAAAATTGTGAAACAATTTCCAAACAATGTTGCCAGCATAAAATTCAGAGGATCCAGAGAATAATTTAAGGAAGATCTGGACCTGAAGAGAATCCGGAGAAATCACTGTGATCATGGCGAAAGAATGAAAATCAATACTGCATGTTTGGGCAAGCAAGCATTAGGCATGATTTATTTATATGTCTATCACTGTATGGGCACAGAAATCACTGTCCAAGGACACAGTTTGCTATGATGTCTTTAAATACTTGATCATGTTTGATCATGTGAAGAAGAAG
The DNA here is from genome assembly GCF_033807715.1 of Cololabis saira. Taxonomy (NCBI): domain Eukaryota; kingdom Metazoa; phylum Chordata; class Actinopteri; order Beloniformes; family Belonidae; genus Cololabis; species Cololabis saira. The sequence continues at coordinate 21,851,440 of NC_084587.1, forward strand.
TCATTTGTGGACATGATCCAGAAAAAACGCCCTCTTTTCTGGGCCAAAACTGAGGTCAAATGGAACATTGTTCTATTGTCAAAATCATCTGAACTTATTTTTGAAAGCGGCACACAATGTGTCCTCTATAACTACGGAGGAGACGGAGGATGCAGCTTATTATCAGCGCTCAGTTCAAGAGCCTGCATCTCCGATGGGACGGGTGCGTTAGTATGGAGCTAGAACAGTCTCATAATTCACAAATGCACAGGACAAGTTTTACAAATGCACAGACCGATTTGCAAATACACACACCGTTTCACACGTGCCTAGAACAATTCACACGTGCGTAGGACAAGATATACAAATGTATTTTTGATGCACACACAAATATAACCTGATTTACAAATGTTTTTTTGTCTGTGAGCTGCGCTCGATTTGTGTGTGAGTTTTGAGACTCCCCTGACGTGACTAGATCCACAAATAGGTTTTTTTTTAACACGGAAGGATCTGCAACCAATCAGATGTCCTTCTTTGTTCCAGCCAATCATAAGAGCGCACCCACGTGGGGGACGCAGAGCAGTGGATAAAACACGACTTACTCTAAACCAATCAGATTAAAGGGGCGGATACACCTGCTGTTTCAACTGCGTTAGCGACGTTTGCTTAGAAAAGTGATTATTATTTCGAGTTGGTGGAGTAAAGATAAATAAACAGCAACAGGAGATAAAAGATAAATAAACAGGATGGAGAGGAGATCACTGCTCTGCTTTTCTTGTGATCCCGCAAGAAAACAGCGCAATCGGAGATGGTTTGTGGGGCTGTTCAACCAGAGCCGTCAGGAGACTGCACTCCAAGTCCTGCCGATGCAGCAACTGATGATAAGAAACAGCGGAGATATTTCTGTATTTGAACTACAGGTGTCTTTCAGGAGAACGAGCCTGTTGACGGGGGTGAATATTGCTGCAGGTCGTTCTGGCTTTGGCCACTAGCGGCGCTGGTCCCGGTCAGACACCAGCTGACCACAGTGACCAGACGTGGAGGTCAGAAACAAGCAGCTGTTATCCTCACATTTATGATGTGACATCGCCAACACACAGAGACAAACATGTGTCAAAACAGCGGCGGCAGATCAACACATTCCCGGTGCAGAGTCATGCTCATGGGAAGATGCAGCCGTGATGATGCTGGTCGGGGTTTAGTCCACCGATCATCAAACATCTGAGCTGGATACAGAGGTTCTTCGGTTAACAGTCGACTGATACCAACTTTACTCCAGATATTTCGGTAAATTAATCTCCTGACATGTGCGTGCTGGCCGCTGCAGCTCGTCCCCGTCAGGCAGCGCAGCAGCTCTCTGCTGGTCTGTCTGGTTCTGAGCTCAATCAGCGGGACAGTAATACGTCGTGAAACCAAATGGAGCAAATATATAAAAATCTCCGCTGTTTCTCATCATCAGTTGCTGCATCGGCAGGACTAAGAGCTCTCCAGTCTCCTGACGGCTCTGGTTGAATGGCCCGACAAACCATCTCTGATCGCGCTGTTTTATTTACCGGGACCACAAGAAAATCAGAACAATGATCTCCTCTCCATCCTGTTTATTTATATTTTATCTCCTGTAGCTGTTTATTTATCTTTACTCCACCAACTTGAAATATTAATCACTTTTCTAAGCGAATTGCGCTAACGCAGTTGAAACAGCAGGTGTATCCGCCCCTTTAATCTGATTGGTTTAGAGTAAATCGTGTTTAATCCACTGCTCTGCGTCCCCCACGTGGGGTGCGCTCTTATGATTGGCTGGAACAAAGGAAGACATCTGATTGGTTGCAGATCCTTCTGTGTTAAAAAAAACAACCTATTTGTGGATCGAGTCACGTCAAGGGAGTCTCAAAACTCACACACAAATCCAGCGCAGCTCACAGACAAAAAAACATTTGTAAATCAGGTTATATTTGTGTGTGCATCAAAAATACATTTGTATATCTTGTCCTACGCACGTGTGAATTGTTCTGTGCACGTGTGAAACGGTGTGTGTATTTGCAAATCGGTCTGTGCATTTGTAAAACTTGTCCTGTGCATTTGTGAATTATGAGACTGTTCTAGCTCCATACGTTAGTGGAAAGGGAAGCTTGCACATCTGGAAAGGATGAAAATATTTGACACATCATGAAATGAAAAAAATATGACAGAGACGACCCAGTTATGTTGAGCATGAATCTTTCCCAAAGGTCCTGCAACTGGTTTCCTTAGTTCCTTAAAAACATTAGATAGTTATGTTGACTTGTTTTTCCAAGTAAACAACAGCTTTATCTTTAGGAAATCATCTCACAAAGAGGCTGAACAAAGCAGGAGATAGCGCCTCACCGTTGGCCACACACTAAAGGCTGGAGCTCACTGAGGTCGTCGGTCTTCGCCTCTGTGATCTTGAACACAACTTTCTGCAGGTCTGAGATTCCAACCTCCATGTCCTCAAGCATCCCAATCTCTTCACCTTTAACACATAGACAAAACAAGATCAGCTGTGATTGAAACCTTTGCTCATCACATGTTGCATTTTCACTCTGTAGACTCAAAACAGGTGAGTTCAGAAAGTACCGACAATCTGCCTTCATCTTAACTGCCCAGAAATCACAAACATTTCATAATCAGATGTTGCAAACTTCAGTGTTTTTGCAAGGGTCTCTCCAGTAATCAAGTCTCCACTCTATGAATTAATTTAATATTCAGTGATCTTTTTAACACTTCCTCAGTCACTCACCGGGAACATGCTCCATGAAACATTAACAAAAGCTTTTGCAATAACACCACTTTGTCAAAAGTGAAACTGTGCTGAGCGACCATCCTCCATTTTTTAATTTGTTACAGCTCATCAATCATCTGCCTATTCACCTAAAACAAACATCACCCATTGAAATCTCCCATGATAAAAGCGAATGAAAATAAACCTCTTTAATCAGTGGTTGTTTCAAAGTAACCAGTTGGGATTTACTCACTGTAGGTGCTGAGCAGGCTCTCAAATTGGGCCACCAGGCCAACGAGGTGGAGCTGTGTCAGGAAGTCTTTATCCCGCATTCCTGCGTACAACCTCATTACGAACCCACAGGCCAGGCCTGCTAGCTGTTCACGCATAAAAATGAAAAAACAACAGCCTTTATCATTTGCATTATCAGTCTCACGGGTGATTTCCTTTCTGCCTGTAATTTTGAACACAGAAGCACGTGTGCAGGACGAACACGTTAAACATTCACTAGGTGAGAAAAAAACCTTCATCTTTCATGGACACAAACAAGTACTGAGAAAGTCCAGGGCACTTTTAATCTATCAGATCAGGGCAGCTACAGTACATACCGCCTGGCTGAAAACTATGTCTCGTCTCTGCTGGAGGAGGAAGCCTTGTGGTATGCTGCATGCTGCCTCCTGCAGGAGCACAAAGGTCATGGCTCGCTTCGCCTTCTCCACCACCTCTATCACACACTCCTTCAACCTGGTCACCAGAGGACACAACTGCTCCCTCCAGTCACCTGTGCAGAGAGATGGATGGAGACACTTCTTAGTTACAAAAAAGTGTTTATATATAAGGTCAAAAGGTTTAGCTGGTCAAGAGGTCAAAATGAGGTTCACGCAAACAATGTCAATGTGGCCCACTGCCAGTTAATGAGTTAATACCTGATTGTATTTTTAACATGAATCTTGGAAAAAAGAAATAACAGTCATTAATGCATAGAATTAAAGAGTTCTGGTTTTCTGACAGCTCCACGGTAACGGAGCAGTCAAATCTGACCAGCCTGGACATTGTAGAGTTGTGTGGTTGTTTTATAACACCGGAGTATCAATTCTAAATGATTCATTGAAGGTAATTACAGCGTTGCTGTCAGAGACCCTGCATGAAAGGCGAGAGATGTCATGGCAGCATGACAGATGGGGAACCTTTTCATGCAGCTCAAACAGCTCCAGAATGATAGATACTATAAAAATCTCCCATGTATTGACAAAATAATGCAGATAGATGAGGCTGGTTTAAATACTAAGTCAAAATAAGCCCAGAAAAGTGATGTCTTGATCTTGATATGGAACGTGGACCCAGATGTTGCAGACCTCAGGTCAGCAGACGGTTTGTTTCAGGGAGCAGAAGCACCGGAACCACAGATGTTTTCAGCACGCTTGGATCAGACTATAGCAACAAAATCTACACGAGAGGACTTGAGAGGGCTGGGCGAGTTCGAAGCATTGCTCATGTAATGGTGGGTTGTTTTTTTAAATTTCTTTTTAAAAGAATGATCATGATTATCATAGTGATTCTGTGAAGTTATCTCAGTTCTCGGTAGATGTTCAAACTGGAGTGCAAACACTCTGACTGTATTTTGAATGGCAAGGAGCCATACCCCCATATTCTACATACTCTCAGTGGTTAAGAGCTGTTCTTTAAAATTGTGTGGTTGTGAAACACACATTTTCAACCTAAACAACTCACTGTGTCCCTTTTTCTCATTCTTTTGCACCACTCGCATATATTGCAGGTAATGACGGCAATAAAATAGTCTCCACGTGGAGCAGACGTCATAACTTTAGGTGTAGCAGAACTTTAAATAACTGAAAGTGACTCGCATCAATGATTAGACATCTGCTCTGACTGTGCAATGCAGGCGTGGCTTCAGTCTCCATGTTGAAACCCGGCTTTTACGTACAACAGCACAAAGCACGTTTTGTCCAAAACACATTTTTGAAAAGAGCGGGTATTAAAGTGCCAATCATTATGAAGCAGCAACTCAGAAGAAAACTCCAGTGGGAATGTTAGTTGCTGTGTACTATTTCCACAGTTAATAATGATTAATTGATGTTTTTGAAAGTTTATTCAAAGCACAATTTCATATTACGGTTTTATTTAATTAGGATTTAATTAAACGTATTTACTTTCTCTGTGGAGGTTTCTGAGATGACTTTTTTTGGGCCTTGGCCCTATATCAATTTAACTGAAAGTGGAAATCGAAATAATTATTTTTTAATAAGTGCCAACTAATTAATTCTCACACACTCAATTAAAACATGTAGTCTTGATTTCTTGCAACAAATTGTTAACATTTGAAATGATTTGAGGTGCAACACCTTTGGTAACCGTCACACTGCAATAATTTGATAATCCTCTTGGATTAATTAAGATTTACAGCTTTGATCAGCTTATCCATCGTCTCTGTGCATTCCACCATGAGACAGAATTGTAATTCAACTAATTTGACAGCAAGAAAACTTAACAACCAACAGGGGGCAGTGGTGGATAAGTATAGTCCGACACTATTCAGTGTGCACATAATGAATAGTTCATGGTTAGGAAGAATCAGTGTACAGACGTATATGTACTGTATGAGGCCCTGGCATCAATCTTTGCTTTACCTTGTTAGAGAAACGACATCTTATCTCACTCTGTAAATTCTGCCTCTGCACAGAGACAGAAGGAAACATTACTGCAGCTGTCACCTCCTCACCAACACACCTGTCCCAACATTCGAACCCCCCACCCCCGTGAAAAGCCAGAGAAGCACCGGTCTCCGGATGGAGATAACGCCTCTGTCAGAATTCCATCCATGTTTGTGTTTGAGAAAGCAAATGACCACTTGGTCTGAAGCTGTTCAGCATCTTAAAAAGGGTGCTGCTGACTGACTCATGCATACTGGAAACTCTCATTGGCAACACATCATAAACATGCACCAACACTTCCACAGATGCCCATGAGTGGCACAAATGCAACCCCCCCCCCCAAAAAAGCCTCTCACAGAAAGAGAGGCTCTCTTTGTCGCCTGGTCAGACTAACGGTGCTGTTCTGTGTGCCAGTGAGCGGCTACAACAACATGGGCACTTGTGTGAGCACAAGCTTCAGGCAGGATTTGCCTGGATGCAAAAGACGACTGGGCAGCTTGTGGTCACCGGTGGATGGCTCTGCATTCCACACGCCGCTTTCATCTACCTCTCTGGCAACATTTATACTTTTCCCTTTACTAGGGTTTGTATATCAGGGAGATTGCATGCTGGGAACACAGTCGTGTCACTATTTCCTCTGCAGACAGACTATCCTACCTGGAGCTACTTGGTTTTGTTTGCCATAACAGTGAAAACTAATTTACTTTTGTTCAAAACAATTTCTCAAACTGAACTAAGCGTTGGCTTCATGAATTTCAAGAAAACATGTTGCATCACTGTAGATTAACATGTAGAAATGTTACTTCCCCTTAAGATACATTTCTAGTTCTGCATAAAGATTTTTAGTTTAGTTTAGTTTATTTTCGGTCATGACACAAAAAAAAATAAATAAAAAACCAAGAATAAAACAACAAGAAAACGTTCAATTGTTCAAAGAAAACATAACAAAAAAAGTTTCCAGTATACAAATAAACAAATAACATCTAGACCGAAAAAGGGGTAGGCTGAAGCAAAGCTTATTATTTGCCTACCCTCAAAAAGGTGACATGATCTAAGAGTTGATAAAGGGAACCCAGTTAAACAAGTGAGACAAGAATATTCTAACTGATTCATTGATTCAATTCTTTTCATTGATTAAAATGCAATATTACATATCTTAGAGGGGGAAAAAAACTGTGAAACTCAAGGCTGAAACTACAGTGACGTTTTTCATTTAAGAGTGGGAGCGCTGGTTTTTACTAGTCTGGTTATTCTGGATTCGACTTTGATTTCCAGGAAACAGAAGGAACTGCTTTTGGATGCCACTGGATGGGCGGACAACCAACCAGAAAGATGAAGCATGTGATGTAAGCAGAGCGACAACCAGACTATTTATCAGTGGATAGGGTCGCTTGTCCTTCAGCTAGAAGGTCAGTGGATTGATCCCAAACCGCTCAACGTGTCCTGGGGCAGGACGGCGAACCCCACATTGCACCCCAATGTACTTGTTGGGGTGTGAGTGTGAAATTCAAAGTGCTGCTGTATACAGTTACTTTTGAGTGGAAGCACTGCGCTGTGAGTGTTTGTGTGAGTGGGTAAATGGCAAACAGATAGTGAGGTGCTTTGTAGTGCCAGTATATGACTATAAAAGACATCCCAAATGGCATCCAGTGAAGTGAATGACTGTTGAGTGCTTTGCAGTAAAATTTTGTTTATCCAGTGTTCTATTTGCAATTCTAGTGTTGTTGAATCGTGGCTCTCGGACACTCCTCCAGGAGTCATTGCATAATCCCGCCCACTCCCTGCTGCAATTTGTCTGTCTGTCTGTCATTTGCATGTTTAGTATCGGTAGAAATCTCAGTGAACATTTCATCAGACAATGATGAAAGTTTATATGTATGGCTGGCCAGGTTAGATTAACTAAGAGAATGAGTTTTAATATAAGTGTATCATGACACATACACAGGTGATTTATTTATTTTATTGTTGGCTTCGCCTCGAACACAACAAAACCCGTCAAATTAAAAGCGTCAAAATATTTAAAAAAAGCAAAACAATTTAATAGTCTCATCCAAAAATAAAACACAACAGCAAAACAATGTGTTCGAGAGGGAACAGGATGAAGCAGAACGCTTATTTAGTTATGTCCCGTCCTCACAATATCATATCATATATGCCAAAAAAAAATATACAATTTGTGATCTATGATAACTTCCGAAAAAAGAGGAAAATATTTCAAAATACTACACTACAACCTTTATTTCTTGCATCTCATTGATTTAATTCTTTTTTAAGTTATGTCTCTGTCTTTAATTTTTGCTTTTAAACTCTATTACTTTATAATTTTAGTTATGTTTTAAATCTTTTTATGTAAAGCACTTTGAATTGTCTTGTACACGAAATGAATGGAGAAGAATTTGGAGGCCTATCTCAACTCCCCCTCAAAACAACAAAACAAATCAGCTTTATTGCGTCTGGTTTCATGCAAATATAAACAAATATGTTTACTGTAGATTTGGGGGAATGAGTCCTTAAATGTCTTTTATTTCATAGGGGTGTACAGTAAAGAGATTTAGTGTTTTGATATGTGTAGAGTAGAATAGTCTTGGTGCAGCTTGGTTGGGATTCATTTAAAGTGGGGTCTAAAATTTTCATTAAAAATGTATGAGATCCCCCCCCCCCATAATGACTGGTATGAGTTATTACCTTCTTCTCTGGTTGCAGACAGGATTCGTAATTTAAAACGTGCATGTGTTAGTGAGAGAAAATAATACACACGAATCGCTTCATTCCTTAAACTACAATCACAAATCAAAGTTACTGTGTTGCCAAGTGATTTGAAAATTTAAATCCAAACCAGCCAGCACAATTATTTATTATTATAGTTATTCGCCCAACCAAAATGTACCCTTCCCTGATAAAATAATATGACTCACAAAATTTAACATTAAGCGAAATAATGCAAAAATCTGTTTACCAGGATTGTGCGAAGTGATGACGTCAGCGAGCTGCTGCACAGGGACCTGCTCATGCTTGCTGTTGTCTTCTTCTTGGAGTTTATCCACCATGGCGATCACACAGTTGAGACATTTGGCCACATTTGCCCACAACCTGTCCTGAGAAGTGCAAACACACAACCGACAGTCAGGCCTGGACAAATAAATATATGAAAATGAAAGGAAAACCCATGAAACAATGCTCTGCAAAGTTCAAAACTGGTTTTGTGTCCAAAAGATCAAAAGAGAAATTTCCGTTTGGATTACCCTCAAAGCTTTTCATTGTTCATTGTCTTGTTTTTCTTTTTGTGAGCTCCAACTGTTCACCGGTGTATGGACACTCTTATTTCAGTGTGTGTGTAAGACTGGACTGCATTTTGGCATTCATCCGTTTTGAAAATACGACTTGAACCTGTTATAATGGTAAACAATATTTGGTTCCACATGGGTGTGCAGAAAACATGATGAGCTCCTGCTCCCAGTGTGGCAGATCCGTGTCTTCCCACAAAGATTCAATCATAGACAGTGACAAGAAAAGAGGCAGGTTGGCTTAGGTTCAATGACAAGGATGCCACATTCTAATCCTCTGCAGTCAGACTGTCACGAAGGAATATTTAAACTCCTATGAAAAAAAAATGAAAGACTAATGTTTGGGATGCAAACTAATTTAGCATGTAATTGGAATGTTTTTCCAAAGCAATGGTGGATCTATAAAAAAAAGCTTGATCATTTCTTTATCTGTGCTCTTATGTGAAAAATATCAATAAAACTAACAGTTTGAAACCAGTGAAAGGAGACACTTTAAAATCAGAGGTGTAGGAAAATATTCACATTCCTGACTTGAGTGGCGAATACTGTGCTGTAAAGTGTTGATGTGATTGTTCTGCCACGATATCATTAGATATCAATCCTGCTGCATTATATAAAAGGATGAGTTTATTATTGAAATTGATTGAGGTGAGGCTTATTTTCAACCTGTTATTCAACTGCCAGAGGTAATTGTTTCCATTATGGTTTAATCTCTTGAAACAAATTTCTCCATTCATCAGTTCATTGTAAAATAGTGGCAAATGTGATCTAATCAATAACTTTCTTCTGTTTGTTGACTGATCAAAAACATTATACAGGTTTTTAATGCTTAAAACCGTTCTTAAATGTAGTAGATAAAGTTTCAAGCCCCTTAGTACTTAATCACTTGATTAAAAATAGCCATAATTACCCATTCCTCCTCATCGTACTCTTTATGGTGCGGTATGGAGTCTTGCTTTTTCATTGACATAAGCCTTGCTTCCCCTCCCGTCGTGAGCTGCGACGGTTCCACGTTGTTACACACCACTGTGCTCTCTGTGACTGGAGTTGGAGGACTGTGGCCTGGAAGCCTCTGCACAGGGCTGTGGCCTGGAAATCCCTGGACCGGGCTCTGGTTCTGATCAGTGCCCTGGCTGATGTTGCCGGGATGATGGGCCTGCACTGGGTTGTGCTTCTGGCTCTTAGAAACGTATCCCGGCTGCGCGGCGTGCAGCGCTAGCAATGCACTCTTGACCAATTCGTCCTTAAGTGTGTGAACAAATTGTTCTGTCTGTAGGAAAACAAGAGAGGTAGAGATTGAAAAAGAGACACAAAAGAAAGTGGAGAAAAAGCAGAAGAGACAGAGGAAGTTTCATAGATAGTGAAGGGTTATCACACTGTACAGGTACAACAGACTGGAGAAAATACCAGGGGGACTATTTACAGAAGTGAAAAGAAACGAGGAAAATGAACACTCTACTTCGCCACAAAGAAGCTGCTCTCCATTACTGCGGCCCAGCCAGTGAGGAGAATAACAGCAACAAACAACAAACAATTCAATTACTCCTCCACCAGCCTTCCTCTCCGAGGAGCCCACCCCCTTTGATCTCAAATTCACCGGCTACTATGAGTTGATGATGATTCTGGTACCAAGGTGCTTCACGCTTGCTGTTTCCACTGTATAACAAACGATAAGGGCTCACAAGAGTAATTGAGTTACCACTGCAATAAGCAATTCTATCAACACAGAAAATGCAGCCAAACAAAACGGGTGAGCCGTTCCGTTAAAAGAGGCCTGCAATATCGTTGCATTCGTATATATTTGCCACACAAACACAGTTTCTCTGCTCCAACGCCTCTGATGTGAACTGAGCCCATTGAAGCTGCCAGAAATCACGGAGATTGCTTTGTCAGCGTAGACGTAGATAACTGTGGTGATGGATCCCTGGCTCTCTGTCTAGATGTCATAATGAATTGATTCCAAACTTTATTTGGCCTATGACCAAAAGCATAACGAGACAGCACTGCGCCCCAATATCAGAAGAGGTCATCACCAAAATATTAAGTTTGCTGTTCAATCTGCAGCCTGCCTTCCTCCTTAATATAATAAATAATCTCAATGACTGTGTGACACCATGACAGGGTAAAGTTCTTCTCATATTTGACGTCACACAGTGTTGCAGCTGTATCACTGACTGTGAAAAGAAGATGTCATCTCATTCTAGAAGTTGACTCACACAGGGCCCTTGGTCACCACAGGCCCTAATGAGATTGTAGCGACTGTGCTTGTGGCCCTTTTGGCTGTGAGACCCCTCAGTGCCACAATATTATGGTCATTTTCACTTTTCTGTTTATGTCATTTGTATTTTTCTATTATACTTTCATTAAGAAAAAAGGGATGCTTTTCCATGGGATTTAAAGCTATTTTTCTTAAGATAAAGTGTACAGCTCCTCATCAGCTACAGATGTGGCATTTTTCTTCTAGGGTAACAGAACCACTTTAACTCCTTTGTGGTGACTTACATAGTTACTTGGAATCTGTTGCTTCCGACCAGACATCAAAAGAGGACTCTGGAACCTAACACTAGGAGGGCCATTAGTCTATATGGTATTTTCTTCTTTGACATTGGGGAATGTGCTGAAGAGCTGGCTGAGTTATTCAGTAAAATCTTTGACCTCCCTCTGTCTGCAAGCACTGTCCAAATCTGTCCTAAATCTGCCACCATTGTTCCCGTGTCAAAGAATGCACCCATCAGTAGCCCTAATGGCTTCGGACCAGTAGTACCCTGCGGTGATGAAGCGCTTTCAGAATCTAGTTTTAAGGCCTGTTGAGGCTCCACCACCACCACAACAGGGGCACACAGGTTAACAGAGGATTACAAAAACGTAACCCCCTTGACTACCCTGTGAGGTTATGGTTTGTAGACTTCAACCCTTAACTCAGATGACGGATTAAGCACTTCATAACCAAGGGGTCACAAAACTCATCACTCTTCCTCCCTGATGCTCAACAACGGAGCCCCACAGGGTTCTGTTTTGAGCCTTCGTTTGTTTTTCTCTTTACGTTTTCAACTGTACACATCATGACTTTGGTAGAAGTGATACAGAACAGCAACATAGCGGATAGAGTGCCATCTGTCTTTCATCTTCAAGGTTCCCCCTATACCCCGAACATACGCAATTCAGACTCTCCGAAGGGCAATACAAGCGAATGAAAGCTTGCGTTTCGAGACTTGCTTAAAGTTTTTATCTAAAAGCTATTACAATAATGAGCTCATGAAGAGTGTAACAGTGTAATTGCATCAACTGGAGCTCACACTCACAGCAATCCAATGGCAACCAGTGATCATAGTTTTTGCTCATGGATTTATTTTCAGAATTACTATTTATTTTTCCAACTAGCATGAAGTTTCAGTTTCTTGCAACTTTCTTCTGTAACTTGAGTGTGGACTTGCATGTCAGGAATAATTAATGTTATTAATTACTTGATTCAGGAATTGATTTGGTGTACACTCTTTTTTAAAACCGTATTAAAAAAAATCAATTCAACTCAGTTCTGGACACATGTATTGACCATTTCTTACCATTATTCACCTCTTATATTTGCTGTCCAACCACCAGTGTGTAAACACTGAAAGATTTTGTTCCAACTAGTTTTGAAATTACTTAATTAATAAAAAATAAAAATGTCTTTAATTATACTCATTTGTTACATCTGTTATTAGACTGCTTTTCATAATCAATACTGCTTAGACAATGAGATTGTAGACATAAAAGAGTCTACTGAGGGCATTATTCTTCTTACATTGCAGTGAAAGTCTGTCTCAGTTCTTAATAAAACACAATTACTGATCCATCTAAGCCTGATTTAACCGCCCTGCTCTTGATTGAGGGCATATTCAGGCTTTTTGCCAAAGTGTACGGGCCATTTGAGGTGTGTTTGTGCAGAGAAGCAGGCGATATATACACTTGAAACCCCTCTGCACGCAGTTCACATTAATTTTATTTGCCATGAATAAATCTAAATGAGTGTCATAACTCAAAGTCACTGATGTGACAACCTTAAATTGTATATTTGCCTGAGAACAAGCATTTGTGCAGTTTTTTCTATTCAGTGCAGCCAATCATATAAAAAGATGTAAACATGGTTTAAAACATAAAAATATCCAAGTAAATGCTAGAGATTCAAAAAGCAAATTATAATTCAAACTGAACTCTCCCTATGACTTGAGTTAAAATCCCAGAGAAAAGCCATTTTAAGCTGAGGTAATACTTGATTAAATTAGAGTACAAAGTGAAGTTTGCTAGCAATTTAATGATGTACTGCAGAATAAAATAACACAAATGAGCAAAAAGAAAAGGACTGAAACTTTGTTTTCTAACCAGTGCGAGGCAGTTCTTTCATATGCAAAATTATTCATCTTAGTAATTGTCCAACATCCATTTTAAAAGATGTGAAATGTGCAGAACCTTTTGAAAGAAAACCCTTTGGTTATCTTTACTCAGAGTACAGTATGTGCTGATGTGATCTTTAATGAACAGGAGTGAGTGTTTGAAAATGTCTAATCACTGCGACCGTGGAAATAAAGTGTTATATTTGATCTATAAAGGAGGAAATATCTATGAATCTATTCTCCCTGTGTTTTTACACTAATGACTGAGCTGGTTTAGAGTGTTAGAAAAAAGAACATTTCCACTTTTTGTAACTTCAGTGGAGCACTGCAGGGCGACACAACGGAGGAAGCCGGTCGGGTTCCAACAACAGTTTGCCGCGAGGACATTCACCTTTACGTTTACGAGCCCTGTGCACAATCTAATCCAACATAGACATGTACAGAAGATCAAACCCACAGTTTTTTTTTTTTTCCCAGGTAACAGATTAAAAAGGAACATATTACTTGTCCAAGGACACAGCTGGAGGGGGGGAGGATTGCCATTTCACCATGATTATCATCAGAGGGAAATTATTATTATAATCATCAACAGAACCATTATCATATAAAGAGAGGAACCTTCATATCTGCCATGTCCAGAGCTAATCAGAAGGTATCCGACAATGTTTTGAATGGATATACTCAATTAAGCCTCCAGACAGAACTATGAAAAGTCAGAAGTAGAGCTTGGAAATGGAGGAGTCAAATAAACAGCAGACTTTATCGGGAGCATTCAATTTTCTCTTGATTCTCTGAAGGAGTGACATACTACAGTTATTGAGGAAGCCTGTCCATCCAATCAGTGTTTTTTTTTCTTCATGTTTGTGGCTTAAAGGCAGAGGGTTCATTTTGCAGGTGTGCAAATAACAGTATTATGTTCAGGATCAATTATTTGAGGACTTTAGTTGCACCTAATTTTTTAAGCCAGACAGTCATGAAAATAGAATGAAATGAATGAATGAATGAATGAAAGCTCAAGAAATAGTGACTAATGAAGAGGTAATTTGGAAAAAAAAGACTATATATAAGACTATAATATGGACATTGAGTTGGCACATGAAAGAACTTAAAGGTAGAAAACACTGCAAAATAACACAAAATATACATGTTGTATGTTGCAAATGCAGTAATCTCTACAACACTCACAACAAGCCACAAAACAGTGATGATTACTCTCTTATTGCAATGCAAACCAGAAAAAGATAACTTAACATTAATATACATCCAAAGGAATCTAAAGATTTTGTTCAGAGTGTTTGAGGAAGGCAAGAATAGGAGAAAATAATTTGCAGCAGGAGAAGCAGGAACACTCCTATCTATGGAATCAATGATATCCTGATTTAAGACTGCTGCTGTTGGATGACCCCGAGGGAGCTCTGCAGTACAAAAAGTAGCATTCAGTGAATAGTCTATAAAAAAAAGATTGATACAGCTGATAATTCAGACATTTGTTTGTTGACTACTGTTCTGAAACCTCAACGAATGACATGTTTTATTGCCATCTTGCTCCTTAGAAACCCGAAATTATGAGCTAATGGTAGGAACAGCATGAGAACAAAACTGAAACTATGAACCTTCTTTGTCATTTTAGCCTAAATGAGACTCTAATTTACACAGATTTCAAAATCATCATCATACAGTTTGTAACTTTAAGGATAATCCTTAAGCAGAAATGCAATATAATCTTCATAACATAAAGTAATATAATATTCATGTTTATTAGTCGGGAAAGAGGCATCACAGTGTTAACCAAATCTTACAGCGAGCATTTGTTGATAACTACGGGTGCCTCTTGAAATGTTATGCCATGTTACATTGCACCATTTCTACAGAAGCTTTAAAGTGACAAACCAAGCACTGGCTCCAGTGGGGGCCTCTGCATTTGTCACAGCTTACATTACTTCTTGTAAATGCTTTGCAAGGTAGGAGGAAGTTGGGAGTGTGTAATCAGCTGATTGCAATCTGCAGCTTTGCCACACAATATGTCTTAATCCTATACAGTTCTTGATGAAGAGTTTGAAGAACATCTGAAAGAAAAAATCTCAACAAATCGAGGAGAATCAGGGTCATGTTCAGTACAGACTTATTAGGGCCCGAGCACTTACAGTGCGAAGGCCCTATTGTGTCCGTAGGAATTTTTTCTTATTCTTTATTCTTTATCCTTCTGACAAAAGGAGGACCTTTTTGCCCCCCTAACCGTGTCCCAAAAGTCACCAAATTTTGCACACAAGCCAGGCCTGGCAAAAAATGTGATATTTAATGGTTTGCATTAATGGGCGTGGCCTAATGGCTCAACAGCGCCCCCTAGAAAACTTTGTGCCTCAAGCCCCACAACACAGTTTGACGTACATGCACGAAAATCGGTACACACCTGTATCATGTCGCAACTTAAAGAAAAGTCTCTTGGCGCCATGGCCGAAACTGAACAAGAAGTCGGCCATTTTGAATTAATCGTGTAATTTTGGCGCAATTTATGCCATTCCTTCGGCAGTTAATACGGCCCGAACCGTAACCTGCACCCAGGTGTGTTATACATCAAAATGTGCGTCTCCATCCTGCGACAACACGCATTACTTTTCTCTTTCAAAAGTGTTACCGTGGCGACGCTAGACGCCAAAAAGCGCACCCACCCTTCATCTGATTGGTCCAGACAGAAAAAATGTTGTGCCTCAAGCCCCACAATACGGTTTGACGTACATACACGAAAATCGCTACACACCTGTCTCATGTCGCAACTTAAAAAAAAGTCTCTTGGCGCCATGGCCGAAACCGAACAGGAAGTCGGCCATTTTGAGCATTTTGAATTAATCGCGTAATTTTGGCAGAATTTATGCCATTCCTTCGGCAGTTAATACGGCCCGAACCGTAACCTGCACCTAGGTGTGTTATACATCAAAATATGCGTCTCGATCCTGCGACTACGCGCATTACTTTTCTCTTTCAAAAGCGTTACCGTGGCGACGCTAGATTTATCTAATTTATCTTGCAACCACAGCAGCTGCCACCGGCTGACTATTAGAGAGAATACAGTTTTAAGACATTTCTGCACTAGTTTTAATTCTTACGCCGTGGTTACCACTGTAGTTGCTGTGGGAAGCGTGCATGTCCTCCACATGCCCAGTGATCCAGCTTATCCAACGATCCAAAAACATACAAATTTAGTTATTCTTAATTGACTTCAGCAAAGAACACGAGTGTGGTTAGCTGCTTGTCCTAGTGCTTATTAACTATGTGACCCTGTGATAAGCTGGAGATCTATCCAGGGTGCGCCCCAACTCATATCCAATGACAGCTGGGATGGCCTCCAGCCCCAACACAACACAGATGGGATAAAGTACATTAAAAGATGGAGGGATGGTCAAATCCTGTCCTTGAAAAATTACACAGGTGTGTCATGTGAAAAAAAAATGTGTTGTTTTATAATGAAGACTTTGGGGACTAGAAAGAAAGATGACACTGGATCGTTGTCTTTGACAAAGACACTTTCACACTTCTGTCTTCCTCAGCCCTGCACATGCACGAACACACAGAGCTTGAGATTTTAATCAGTGAGCAGCCCTGCTTGGGCTGACCAGGCCAGGGGTTTACTTGGCCAACGTGTGCGTGTCTAATCAAGGATGAGAGGAAGTGGTGACAGAGCGAATGTACCAATTAAGCAGGCTGATTGGGCTCTATTCCACTGTGGCAAAAACAATCTCTCCCACAACAGATTGCAATCTGACAGCACCAGATGTAATTCATTAATTATACTGATAAAAAACGCCTCAACTCCATAAACCTCCATGCTGTTATACATGTTTGTTAGTTTGCTGTTTGTATGATGGATTTTTCCCCCCTGAAACTGTCTGTTTAGCCTGCACATGTGCGTAGCTGTCTCAAAGCAACAGAAGGATTTTAAAAGTTATTCTGAGAATTTCTGGACAGTTTTTGCTTGTGATGATAAAACTAGTGGGCAGATATAACTGTAGCTGGTACAAAGTCAATTTTAGGTGTGGTGGGAGGATCTGTGGTGTTGTGGTTAGCATTTGCCATCAAACCAACCACAGTGATCCTCATTTTTCTCAGTAGCTACCCACTTAAAGTATTGCTTATGAGCCGAATACATACTATCGTTTAGGTTTGAGTTCATTTATGTTCACAAGTTGAGGCTCTCCTGTCTGAGGTACTATGCTTTGATGTTGATGATAAATCCGTGGTTTGAGTCATGCTGCAGGTTCATGCAGAGAAGAATGAAGGGGTAGTTAGGATGCGAGTGAACAAAGATGAAAGGTGTACTTGCTGCCTCACCTTTTCAGAAAGGCTTTTGAGAGCATCTCTTAATCCAGAGGAGGAGTGCTCTTGGGCAGCCTGAAGGAGCTGGTCAGCTAAGCTTGTGATGAAGGGCTGGAGGACACTCATGAGGCTGAGGACCTCCTGAGCTTTGGCTGTGTGTTCAGGGGAATAGTAGATGCACTGGTAGGCAGTGCTGAAGCTGTGGTGGAGAAAAACAAGCAGAAAACAAAACAACAACAATGCATCAGCAACAACACATCATTTCAGATTTTAAAAAGACTACACTTTAATGTATCTACTTAGACAAGACTTTATGAAAGTGGCCCAAATCTAATTGAAAAGACGTCTGCCACACTTTAAGTGTCAGAGGACAGGAACTCAAACTTAGTTTATAACACAAATGCGTTGAGCTCAAATTTGATTAACATTAATTTATCAATTTGGATTTCAAACCATGCAGATGTTCCTCTTCTGGTTAGAGGCAACCATGCACGGATTCTCAAACAAAGACTGCTGTTGCTGAAACTTTATAGTACCATGTGATACTCATTTGAAAATTCAAAGGGCATTTAAAAAAAAAAAATTGTTGATTATTCAATTATTTCTAGTCATGTTATCAAAACAATGACTATGTATTTGGCCGCTGAGCCATCTCCGACTTAGCATACTAAATAACTAGCTGCGGTCTATCCAGTCTGATAATACCAGTTTCTGCCATGTGTGGCGGTAGCGAGCAACATGGCCTCAATACAACATGACGTCACGAAGAAGTTGCAGTTTGTAGCGTACTTGGACTTGTTGTCAGTCATGTAAGTACTGCCCCCAAGTTACAATTCCAGGATAGGTAAAGAGGAACATCAAGGATGGGTGAAGCTCTCGGGAAGAGAACTTGGCACCATCATGACCACCAGGGAAAAGTCTAATTTTTAAGCGAAAAAAGAGCAGATAAAAAAAGAGAGCTAAAGCCGGAGTAAAGATCCCTCATTGGACATAGCTCATGGACAGCAAAAAAAGAACTTTGATGCAGAACTTGCAACATTTCTTTTAGACTGGTCAGTAACCTGTTGCTGAACTTTGTTTTGCTAAATGTTTCTAAGTCTAGTTACTGTGGCACTAATTCTAAATTGTTAACGACATGATGTTATTACATTTTGTCAAAATTATGTTCATCTGTAAATGTTAATTTAATAATTGGTCCTCCTAAGAGTATTCATTTTGCCCCACAGTTGTCAGACTTTAATCACATTACTTCAATGTAATCCAGCTGGGCGCTGTTATCTAAAAGCTCGACTTACTCTATCCTCATGTATCACAGGGCTAGTTACCGTCTCAGGGTAAAATAATAATAATACAAACAGCTCATTCAAGTTTCTTTAAACATTAGAGTCCAAGGGGTCAGTAGTAATGTCTTCAGGACACTCAGCCTGAACTGTCAAATTGAACTTGCACTTCAGTTTCAACTCATTTTCATTTTATGAATAATTAACTCTCTTTTTCCATACTAGGCAGACAATGAATTGCTGACATTAAAAAAAAACAAAACAAAAGAAAAAAGCCTTTTTTTCAGGTTCCCAAATTCAGCTCTCATTTCAGTGATACTCTGTGAGTTTCTGCTGATTTCCCTTGATCTGATGTAGCATCAAGAAGTTGTCCGTAATCCCCTCCCAGGTAGTTTAGAAAGCGCTTTACAAGCCTCAGTGTAGGTTAGCTCCCAGAGGCCAATCCAATGGTACAACCACCACAAGAGAGGGAGGAACATGCAGAGAGCTGGCATCAGTCGTTTTGCAGTGCTTCTTCGGAAGCCACCCTGTGCGGAAGAGCACTAAGTGATGTGTCAATATGTATGAAAATCTGAAGGCCTTGAAATATTAGCTGTAGTGGATGCTAAACCACTGACTATGTCTCTGGCGGGCTAATTTTAAAATCTTGGCCTTATCATTACAACTAATGAGCCCCCTGGAGGAATACCACCCACAAGCTTGAAGCTAATCAAAGGAATCACAAAGTGAAAGTGAGACATAGGGCAAACACGGTAAAGTACACGGAAGACCACCATTTCCACTAGCTAACTTATTCTTTAACCATACTTGCAAATGGTGTGATTTCCACCACAGAATAAATGATCCACTGCTACAAAGTGCTATAAGGCCTGTAGGATCCTTTCAACCTCAGTGAGTTTTCATTCAACTAATGATATCTTGAACAACTACGGTGGAAAAGTCCTACAGGACTGCAACAATACAGCTACTCCAAAAGATGTGAAGAAAAAAAACTACTGGAAGACAGGACCATTGCTCCGGCAACTCAGATTCAATAACAGCTCTGTTGACTCATAAGTACAAATCCAATCCCATTAGGGGGCCTATGCAGGCAGTAATGAATGTTGGGACCCGCTACATAATGCTGGAGGACAGAATTGATCCCCCTGAAGGCTGGCTTTGGCAAAGAACTTTAATTGCCTCATGAGCATTGTTGTCAGTCCAAACAGGTACACGACCACGGAAAACCATGCAAAGGTAAACGACATGAAGCAGTGAATGCAAATTTTGTAAGAGGCCAAAGGTGACACAGAGGATTTTCATTTCAAGCCTCAGGTATGTTTTCCATCCACAGTGCATCTCTGGAACATTATGTGTCAAGTTTTTCTCTTTCATTTCTCTTTTCTTTTTTATGATGTCAAGCAAGCAAAAAGCGGCACAATCCAGAGCAGGAACCCTCCACCCTGCTCCTTTTTCAAAGCTGAAAGCATTTATCTTTTGTTCAGCATGTGACCGGGTGGAAGGATTGAACCCTGGGGGAAACGTTTGTTTGTGGTGTCACTGGATTTAGATCTAAGGTTGGTAGGATTTCAATTCAAGCCGACTCAGAGCAAACCTGAACCTCCATCTTCCCAAATCCTTGAGTTTTACTTGAATTAACATATGACTTTCCATTTACTGAGAGCATAACTCACGAGCTAGTTTTTCCTGACTGTCCCAAGTGTATTTGTTCAACTATGCCATCTTAAACGATCACACAGGCAATGGGAAATGACTTTGATAAGAAGAGACAAGGTTAGATGATCCACAAAACAACATTAATGGATGTGAGGGGAATTAGTTAACACTTAATGCATAAAACATTATGTTAATATATTAACTGAACTTAACATAGATGTAGATCTGTTTGTCCGGATATTATCTACATTTTTATTCTGCATGCCATGCCATCTGAGTATATCCGCAAATTTTAAAGACTCATTGGTTGCTTTTCAATATGAATTTCTTCTTTTTGTATTTAAAACACATGCAAATGAAGCACATGTTCTGTTTCCGTAAATTTGAAATGGTCAGTCTCATTTCAAATGGAGTTTTTGAGCATCACTGGCTTACAAGTCAGTGACACTCACATCTGCCTATCTATAATCCTGCAACATCATTGGAGGGATTTTTAAATAAACTCAGAAATAGTAGTTTCAGTTGAGGATCTGAACTTGAAGGAAGAGTAAATGAAAGAGGCTCAATGTACATCAATTATGTAATTGGATTTATTATCTTTACCGACCACCTTCTGGTTCTGGTTCACTTTTGCAGTGAAGATGCACTTGGCAAACGTCTCTACACTTGAAATTGATGAGTTTGATGAGCACTGATGAGAATTAAATTTCCCCACCTAGGAGATTCTTACATTTTATGGATCCTTTTTCTAAATAAACGCTATTTATAACAAATATGCAAACAGTTACTCCTGTCTTCATCTCACATATGTGAAGGCGGTTCATTAACTGGAGAAAACCACTCCAAAGTCATCCGTTGGTGTGTAAACCATTAATCCGCTGTGTTCAGTTTAGCATCTATCCTGTCTATCTTGTAAATAGATAGATTTTCCAGAACACTTTAGACATAAGAACCATTCACCATTCACTGAACGCGGCTGTAACTTTCACTATGCAAAATATTAGACCTTAATATACAGGACTGTCTCAGAAAATTAGAACATTGTGATAAAGTTCTTTATTTTCTGTAATGCAATTAAAAAAACAAATATGTCATACATTCTGGATTCATTACAAATCAACTGAAATATTGCAAGCCTTTTATTATTTTAATATTGCTGATTATGGCTTACAGTTTAAGATTAAGATTCCCAGAATATATTTGAGTTTTCTTAAGCTGTAAGCCATGATCAGCAATATTAAAATAATAAAAGGCTTGCAATATTTCAGTTGATTTGTAATGAATCCAGAATGTATGACATATTTGTTTTTTTATATTCGAATTTTCTGAGACAGTCCTGTAATTCATACAACACACCACAGTTGTAAGAAAAAGAGATATTGAAACCCATTTTATGTGGCTGTAAACATTTCTGGACGTGTTCCTGTTTGCTTCATTTTTCAGCCTTGTAACATGATGACTGAGTTTAACCAGCTGAGATCAAGGTTGGCTGGACCATAGTTTGATTTACAGCACTCCATCTTAATGTGTCTCTAAAGTGACACTCCGAGGGACTCTGTCGCCTCACATCAATACATGATTGTTAGGAGGGTGATACTTCCTGAGAGAATAGTTGCCAGACTCTGACACTGATAGCACATGATAATGGATTCATTGTAATCCCATCTCCCACCACCCCGAGTGCTCCACGTGCCTTCAGTCATTAAAATGCCAAAGGTGTGCTGCCACTCCCCCGGCGCAATATGCACAGCCTACTTGACACACTTTGCAGCTGAACTGTCATTTATTCATGAATTATGAATCATGAATTAATGAAGACAAATGTGGAGCAATACTTTGTCAGATTTATAAGTGAGAAGGAGGAAACTCCACACAAATAACTGATTACCAAACCAAGTGACATGTCAAGGTTGAAGTTTCTGCTTTTCTTAAACGATCAAGAGGAATGGGCTGGAATAGTAATGGCAGGGAGTCAAGCGATGGGCCTGGTGGCCTAATTGAGCCAGCACACAGTATCTTGCTCATTGCTAATTGATAGAGATGGGGAAATTAATGAAGAGTTTGTAGCCTACTGCTGATAGCCATCAGGAGCTTCATGCAGCTAAGTCAGGGGAGAGTCCTGCAGCACTTCAAGCGACTGCCAAAGTCCCTTTTGCAATTTTGATTGAAGCTCTGATGACGGTTCCTATAGCAGGCCACTGCTATAATGGGACAGCAAGAAAAAAATAAAAATAAAAATACAGTTTACTTTAGATACATACTGGACGATCTAATTTCCAACCAAACATTTATTTTATTTAAATCTGTCAATCCCCATCGGCTGTTGAGTCACTCCACTGGGCACCGACCCATTCTCAGAAAAACAGCCAAGGCTTTCCTTAACGATTCCGACATTTACAGACCCTCATCTGTGACCAAAGAAGCCTCAAGGCTGCTGCCAGGATCTTTCTCCTTCATCCGCAGAACCTGGAGCAGGTTGACTCCAGAGCAGGCAGAAGAACTAACAAGCTGCTGCCCATCAGCACGGCGTCCCAGTCGCTGCCAACCGCCTCTTCCCCCGCTCACATACAGTAGTAGGCCTGAGAGGAAGTTATTTTTTTGAACGGCAGGCTTCTAGTTACACTAAATCTGAACATTAGCCCCAAGAGACGCTATTAAATTTGTGGGGTGTTTTTTTTTTTATTCTATTTTTTTTTTTTTTTAAACACTCTTGGCTGCAGAAATGTGTCATTTTTGCATTTCTGCTTGACCAGGAGGCCTTGCGAAATGACAGAAGCTGCTTTCTCTCTGTTTCGGCAGGCAGGATTCAAAGACACATGTTGAAAGTAGTTTTGATGTACAAACTTCAGCACCAGCTAACTAGAACAGACCTTACGAAGGTGGATCGGTCTGAAAACGTGCATCTTTGCGTCCCAAGCGGAAGAACTTAAAACGTCATGCAGATACATCGTTACGCCAGTGGGGAAATCAAGTCATGCTCAGGTCCTATAACACCTGTCTCCAGGATTAGACCACCTCAGCAAATCCACAGAAAATCAGTATAGGGTTCAATTAGAAATAGATTAAATATCTGGCAACTTTTAAAAACAGACATATAAGAGGTGGTGCATGCACTAATGAAAAAGAAATGCCTTTTCCCCATGTGTTTACAGGGTTTCTTATTGAATACTGAGTGTAGCCATTGATTAAATTCTTCACTTGTCCATCCCAAGAGAAAAGACACATTGCATACCCTCCTACATGCCTCGTTTGGTCAATGCTGATTTTTAATGCGTCTGAAAAAACAAAAAAACAAGAAAAACAACCTCCCTCTCTTTGTTCTGGTGTCTGTGGAACAAAGACAAATGGCTTTTTTATTGCCCCCTTGATAGCACCTCCATGTCCAGGTTTTCCCTTTATTTCCATGCTCAGTCCTTTTCCATCTTGTCTTTGATAAATTAATATCACATTGAATGGCCAAGTCTCACATGTTGCCGATCATTCCCTTTTAAATCAAATGCGATTCTGAGAGGCGAAGGGGTATGCCGAGAGAGGTATAATGAGCGTGTGCACATAATTCTTTGCTCTCCTGAAATAGGCTTGACTTGCAGCACAATTAAGGGACTCTAACCTGAACACATCTACAGTGCTTCACACTGACACACACTCAAAGCCTCAGCAGGCTCCTTTTTGGCCAAATATCTGGCCAGCTGTCTAGAGCATGCTTCAAAAAAAGCAAATTAAACCATGTCCTTCTCTTTACCTTTCAAGCCTACAGCGAGGCATAGAGCTCAATTTTGGAGACATAGTTGCTTCATCGAGTTCAGCCGTTGATGGTGGTGTCATCGGGCGAAGGGCAGGACATATGGTGGATCCTCACGCTTTTGAAGCCATTCTTAAACCCGTGCCTTAGGACATTACAGACTAGGTAATCATGCCTCATCATTAAAATTAAATCAGAGTCTGACTTTGTTCCCGTTTCTGACGGACAAATGATTGCATCCCTGGTCAAACGTGAACTGGAAAAGGCAGGACTCGGGCCATAGTCAGTTAGCCAGGTGGAAAATTGGAAAATTCAAGCTGCAGCGACTCAGTAGTCGAGTATGAAACAATAGCTCAAACTCACTGCAGAATTGCTTGCGAAGTATAAGTTCTTACTTAAAGCAAATAATTCATTTCAGTGTCTTCTCAAAAATACGCTAATCTGTTCATTGTAGTGGGTATAACTGACCAGCTTCAGCAGATTCACTTGTTAACTCTACTGTTAAAAATCTTTTCTTTATTTTCATTATCAGCACAAGCCTCCAACTATTTTCCCATCGGTTTTCCCCATTTTATTACCCATACATCAACCCTGCTCGCCCCTTCTTTCAGGCGCTACAGACTCTGTAACTAATTAGATCTGGCATGGTTTGTAATGTCGTTGCAATCTATGGGAAGCCGAGGGGTCAGAATCACCATGAACAGAGCTCCAGCGGCACTCAACACCATCCTGCATTCGTAGCGAAAATGGATCAAACTCTGCAGGATAATGCTGATCTCAGGTTTAGGAAAGCCATTGATATATCGGTTCTCTGCGAACTTCCAGTTGCTGCAGGTGATATAATGGCGTAGGCCCCTTTGATCCAGCAAGTGGATATAAAGTCACCTGTTATTGAAAACAACCGTCAAAAAGTTTAAATAATAGTCTGAAATAATAGATTTTTTTCTTTTTTATGGAATGTAGCTTTCAGTGTGAAAGGACCTTCTCCTTGAAAATATTTGAGGTAATGATTCATCAGTGAGCGTAGACCTTGCAGAAATTTCGTAGAATGAGTGGTCAGGGTTGTGCACTAATTTCATTAACTCAGCTCAGGAAATTTCAGCATTCAACAGTGACCTGCTAGATTTATGGAGCGTCCCTGAAGTGGGAAAAATCAAGTTGAGATGGCGGAAAAATGGTTGCTGGTGAAAAGAACAGGTGGGGGAGAGCTCCACCAACCTTTCCCATTACGCCCGTTGCCTCCAGTCAAATTGAGCTGTCAGAGGCAACGGGGCCCGGGGCTAATTTCAAACACCCAGTAAGTAACTGTCTCAGACCTACAAATCAAGTGCACGCGCCAGGGAAAAATTCATCCGTCACTAGTAATTATTCTTTGTCAATACAAATCTGTTTGGTCAGCATGTGTCCTCTATTAAATTAAGTGTGCTAGTGCTAAAGTTTGAGCCTTCATAGTGGAAACGTTTGTTTTGTACCTCTTCTTTTCTGCTTCATATCTGCTTAGGAGACGCTGCAGGCCGCCACACTTGAAGCCCTGGAAGTGAGCTGCTGGAGCACCGACCGTGATGATGTCATAGAGGGCGTCTGCAAATATAGAGAGAGAGAGAGAGAGAGAGAGAGAGAGAGAGAAAACAATAGTTTTTAGTATTTATAATACAAGCTCTTGGAAAGCTGACAGCACCTTGAGGTGATAGTGATGCGATTCCCAAAAATTTAATTTTTTTTAAAAATTATTATTATTTACAGAGAAGCCAATTTCAAGTCAAAGCTGTACAAAAACTATGGGGATGTACTAATAATTTAAGAATTCAAATAAATGGAGCCGCTTCAGGGCTTTAGTTCAAATCGAAATGTGAAGTTCTGAGATGTGCTCATGTGAAGCGTTAAGGCTGAATTATGCTTCTGCGTCAAAATGGCGCCGTGCCTACGGCGTGTGGTTTGGGTCGACGCAGAACACACGCCGTCACCTGCGCCGTCACTGACGTGCACCTCCCGAAAATTGTAACTACGCGTCGAGGAGACGCAGACCACACGCAGACCGAGAGCGCTGTGATTGGTTCGCTTGGGAGCAACCAATTGTGTTTTTGATTGTTATTTTATTCTGCATGTAAAGCACCATGTGTTGCAATTATATTGTATGATTTGGTGCTAAATAATAATAATAATAAATAAAGTTTGAGTTTGGGTTTGAGCAACACATTTCCGGGTTTCCGGTTTGAAGCAGTCGTGAACTTTCAGGGCTCTTTTCTTCGTTTATGTGTGATTTTTTTTATTTTGTTTTTTTGCACAATTGTTGTCCTTATCTCTTTGATTCACTGTGACTGGAAAAAGTCGGATAAACCATTCAGAAAAAGATCGCTAAATAGCGGTGTGACGCAGAAGCATAATTCAGCCTTTACCTTCCATTAAATATGCACCGTGACATTATTTCCCTACTTGCTTGGTAATCATGGTAATGCTATTCCTCTCTCCGAGCCACACCGTTTAACCAGAAGGACAGCTATCACTCAGTACGTTTACATGCACTAACAGAAAGTCGAATTGTTGCCTTAATCCAACTGATATCAAATTTTTAAAAGCCATGTATACACATTTGCTGGGCTGTAGTCAAACCGAACTGAAGCTCTTGAGATCAAGGCAGATAATGCGGACCTAATCTGAGTTATTCCGTCATGGATACGCAATCCACGCTTAGCCGAGCTGGCGACTGCCCTGGGACTCCCCCTTCCTGACGACACCACGACAGCCAGAATATCGACACAGTAGGAGAAGATTAAGACGAACAATAAAGAACTAACTGTAAGAACGGCAACGCAAAAGTGTGTGTGGCGCCGACTAGCATCGCAGAGTCGAACACACCTCACCCAATAATTGATTGTCTTCTCACACATGTATACTTGGATTTCACAGAATCTCCAGTTTAATCCTTAGCTAAATTGTTGCCAATAGCTTGATTTAGATGTACAAGTAACCACACTGACTGTGGTTCACTCAGATTTTGACTTTAGCTTTTAAATGTAAATAAACCCTTCAAAGTTGGTGAGGCAAGGACAAGAGGTGCTTAAAAGAAGCTTTGTTTGGAATGAGCGATAGATTAAGCTGATAATTAAATCAAGAAACAATGAGGCAGGAAAGTGTTCGTGTGCGGTGGCGGTGCTGGGCAACAAATGAAAGCCTTTGAGAAACTAGCAATCCACGGCTCTGCATGCACAAAAAAACACTGCTGAAAAAATGTTGGATAACACCTACAAGTCTCGTCACTTGAGTATAAATGACAGGGCCGCCACGGACCAGTAGATGCTGGGGCTGCGTCACTTCAGTGCCCACCGTTTCTTTCATTAACTGTTCCGGTTACGGGTTCCAAAGCTGCTCGACTGCCACAAGTTTGGCCCCTGGAGTTTTCAGGTTCCTGCTCTCTCTTAATTGGTTCTCCCACAGCAGGAGCACACACAAAAACAATTGTGGCGTTCAGAACATCAAGCACGATGACTGATTTGAGCCCGATGAAGCCGCTCTTCCTCTCACACCGTCTTTTCCTCCCCAATAACTAAACAACAGAACGAGGAGTTGGAGAAATGAGAGGACGAGACCGATCGTGGCAGTGAAAATGAGTGGTAATCATTCACACTTGACCAGCGGCAATCCTTTTTAACGAAACAAAACACCCTGCTGAACAATGCTTTCAGTTTATCTTTGCCTAGCCGCGCTTTTTTCCCCAGACTGTAAATATTTTACAGCTGTCTATTTGGAGTTAGGGGGAAATCCATTCATGCCAAAAAAATAAATGAATTCTGCTCAGAATTTGAAATATTATATTTTCCCTCAATGAAGTTTTTCGGAAGATCAATAGACAAAAAGAAAATACATAGTGAAGCATCACTATATAGATCTCAAAGGAAAACCCGATGAAATGCGAATTTTAAGAAAATCAGATTGGAAAACAGAGCAGCTGATATTGATCGGCAGCTGTTATGGACTGGGTTCTGTTGCTTAACCTTATAAATGATTGCAGTGATTTAAGTTTTTGTTGTTTGTCCTAATAAAGCAAAATAGTGACAAAGCTGCTTGGTCGTAGTGATGCTCAGAAGAATGGTTTTATTACAATATTCTCTCTCGCTCTCTCTCTCATATGATGTCGGCTTGACACATCAGCAAAGGATCTGTTGTGACCTAGAAGAAGAAATCAGAAAGCGAATGTGTTTTCAAAAGTGTTTGCTTTTGCTGAAGGGGTGTGGATGCCAGACATATAACCACAATAAATGTTTCATGTTTTAAAGTGAATCCACGCTAGTGCGGATGCAACCTTGGAGAGAGGGTGCATATCTCAGGAGCTGATTATATACAAACATCCGTTCAGTTTCAGTGCCACTGTCTGACAGTGAGTTAAGTGAGTGAATTTGGCCCACAGAGGTTAATTATCTGAGTGTCGTTCAATCAATTGACAAACTCCTCCAAGGTTTGTTGTAATATGGTTATTCCCATTTTCTGCACAGTGACACTTCAACAGAGTTGTTAGACTGTGTGATGATTTGACTTATTTACTCTGGCATCCCCGAGGTCCTCGCTGAAAGAATGACAGTTAATCCCAGTGTTTTCCTGCCTTCATCTTCCCATCAATCACTCAGCGTTTAGTTGAAATGGAGCCCACTCGCAGACAGAGAGGCATCAATTGGCTGCTGTAATGCACAGACAATCCCAGGCCAATAAGAGTCTGCCGGAGGGGAGTGGTGGAGGACACAGTGTAGGTTTTCACGTCGGGAAAAACACAAAGGGCTTAATTAGCGCTTCTGTCTATTTTTTTTTTAATGCCAGGTTAGTCTACCTTTCACCCCGTGTGATGACCTAGAAACAGCCTGTCTAAGCCCTTTGAGTATTTGTGACAGATGGAGAAGTCGAGACAAAAAGAGACGAGAGCTTACGGAAAACAATCACACAAGTGGACGAGCAAACAGATCCAACATCTGGTCTGTACCAAGTTCCCCTTGAGCATGTGTCGAAGACATTATGAAGCCTGTACAAGTGATGGTGACAGTACCTGTTTTTTTGGGGCATGTCACCCTCATCCTCTGTGTGTGCAAGTTTATTGGGATGAACTCCAGAGACTTCTGGGCTTTGCAGCAGCTTGGCTTGAATGAACAACCTGCACAACAAAGACACAGGTCAAAAATAAAAGCATAGCTACCATGGAAAAGGTTAAAGAAACATGCCTGTGCTTGTGTCAAAAATAAAACATCCATTTGAAAGCTCTGTGTATCATATAAAGACACACTGTGCTGTAAGTATATGCAAGTTCTGACATAACTGCTTTAGATGGCTTATCTCTGTATCACTTCATATATTCACCTAGAAAGAGACAAAGATGCAGAGACAGACTGCGTCAGATAATAAATATGATTTGTGATCATCTGTTGACTTTGATTTACTGTTGAAATTACTGCTTCCGTACTGAGTGATACAAATATGCACGACAAAATGTCTGTCTGCGTGGTGCAGAGAGAACAGAAAGAAAGCCCCTGTGCATGGGAGGGGATTGTGTGGAGGGGGTCTCCAACTTCTGGTTCCTGAGCATGCACATTGAGGGGAAGCTGACCTGGAGCATCAACATCTGAACCATCATCAAAAAGGCACAGCGGAGGCTCAGCGGAGACTCAATTTTTTGAGAGTACTGAGAAATAACCACCTCATACAGAGACTGCTAGCGTCCTTCTACCAATGCTTTATACAGAGCATCCTTACACACTGCTTCTGCATTTGGTTTTTCCAGATGCACAGTGGCAGACAAGGAAGCCCCCCAGAGAGTTGTCACTACGGCCCAGAAGATCAGAGGTTTCCAATTCGGGTCCTCTGGAACACTTGTCTTGCATGTTTTAGATGCTACCCTGCTTTCAGCACACCGCGATAGAAGGAGATGTGTGACCAACAGATATTTACAGACATTGATGACAAGCTAATGATGACCATTAATTAGAATCAGGTGTGTTGATGCAAAGCAACATCTAAAACATTCAGGGCAGGGTGTCCCGAGGACCGGAATTGGAAACTCCTGCAGAAGATAACTGGCTACCTCCTTCATCCCTGGAGGACCTGCACAGTTCTTAGTGCCTCGGGGAGGCACAGCGCACCCTCAAGGAATCAATCCAACCCCGGAAATACACTTTTTAAGCTGTTACCTTCTGGCAGATGCTACAGGCGTTTAAAGACCAGAACAAATAGACTGATGAACAGTTTTTACCCAAGAGCCATAATTACACTAAACACTGTTTAATTGCATGAAAGGTGCAATGCGTTAAAAGTGCGAGAGCAGGACCATGTGCAATGTGAATGGTGCTGGTTTTGTGTTTACTATAAGATGTTTTAAGTATTTATCTATTTTGTATTTTTATTACACTATATTTTAATATCATTTCTTATACTTATGTTTTATTCTTCAAGTTATCTTTGTTGTTTTTTAACCTAATAGGGTCCGCCACCTTTCCATTTGGCTGTACTGGTTGCAGTGACTGTAAAGCTGTTCTGTTCTCCTCTGTTCTGCGTAGGGGTGGGCCACCCCCCCGTGGGTGATCTGACGGTATTAGATCGTGAAGGATTACAACGTGAAGATGATCTTTCAAACTGCAGTGATCGTATTGACGTCGTCAACCTGACCGACCAATCAAATGAATTACGGGCAGTGATGCGCTTTCCTACTCGCTTCCTTGTTTGTGTGTGTAGCGGTAGCGCGTGGAGAGCGATGGCTGAAAGCCAGAGTTGTTCGCAAAAAGAAAATTCCATATGGAATTAGTTTGGATTTTCAGCAAGTGAAAAAGCTCAAGCAAAAGTAATTTGCAGAGTGTGCACAGAAACCGTTTGCACGTTGGGTGGTAACTCAACGGATCTGTTTAATCCCCTGAAGAGGAAGCAGTATTGTAGCACCCCAAGCAGTATTGTATGCTGAGAGTCAAACAGCGAGGGGCCCGGCGGCGCTGCAGGCGGAGGCAGCAGCTAGCATGAGACCAAAACAGACAACATAAATACAGGCATTTGACAAAGGCACTCCATATGACGAGTCAAGCAAGCGATGGAAAGAGGTAAGCTGTTACCTTTTATCTCGCAAAAGATATGGTACCGTTGAAGACGGTAGAAAACGAGGGGTTCAAATGCCTGCTTAAAGTAGCTGACCCGCGGTACAAGTTGCTGAGCCGTAAATACTTTTCCAATTGTCTGTTTCTATTTTTTCAATTTAAGATCATGATAAAATCAAAATTGTGATTTTATTTTTTTAGAATCATGATATATATTTTTGCCACCCTTAGTTATGCTCTGCTCTTTTCTGTTTTAAATTAAAACAATTCAATTGAAAGCTGCAGTGCAGATTTAGCTGAACCTTTATAATACACCTTTTCCACCGAAACTGGTTCCAGGGCCAGTTCTGGGCCAGTGCTGAGTTTGGAACCGGGCTTTCTGTTTCCACTGACAAAGAAGTGGCCCCGGGCCAGAAAAAAACGGTTCCAAGGTAGCGCCAACTCTTTGCTGGGCTTACGTAAGCAGAGGGGGGAAGAGTTGTTAAGACAAACATCAATAGCATGACCGCGTGATGGCGACATTTTCAAATAAGCGAGGAATTGATATGGATGCAGCAAAGCAGCAGTGGTTTGTGGAGGAGACAACCTGTCTTTTAGCGATATGTTCCAGGGAGGGTGCTACGCGGATCAAGTACGTATTAGAGCAAATACGTTGTTGTCGTTTCAATTTTTGCGCCAATGCAAATGCAGCGGCGTAACTGATGTTTGCGGCGACGTAACTGAGGTCTGCAGCGGCGTAACTGATGTTTGCAGTGACGTAATGATGTGGCTCCCGTTAGCACCCGAGCTATGAAAAAACAAACCGGTTCTCAGCTGGTTCGCAAGTTGAACGAGTTGTGAACCAGAACCAGCACTGGCCCAGAACCAGCTCTGGAACTGGTTCGATGGAAAAGGAGTATAAGTGTGGGCAGGTTTATGACGTCACTGCTACATTATGTCCAATGTAAGAGTTTGCTCTTTAAGGAGGTGGTTAATCTCAAAAAACAACAAAATATATCACAGCCAATTAAGTGACAGTTTCAAAGCACTGAAATAGAGTTGGCCCAGGTCACTTAAGCAGAATCCCAAGAAAGGATCAAACCCTTTGTAACAGGGCAGGAGTTCATACATGAGCATCCAAGATCCGCTATTTGAAACACCCAAGATGGCTGCAGAATTACTAAAAACACCTTGGATGAACAAATTTTAACTACAAAACTGACAATATTTATTCACCAGAGTTCCTTCTCTGCTGTACAGCATTTGAATCTAGCAGAACCAGATTAATCCTTTGTATCGAAGAGGAAAATAATTTAAAAAGGCTGGCCATGCTAATTATAACATTATCTGGAATCAACAAAGCTCTCAACAACACAGAGGAGTGTGTTGGAACACTTTGACGTGGATATAATGGGAATCCAACAGCCAAGCATCTTGTTAGAGGACAACCTCTCTGTCTCCCAAGTCACAGCCTAACAATAATAGTTAGTTA
The DNA here is from genome assembly GCF_033807715.1 of Cololabis saira. Classification (NCBI taxonomy): domain Eukaryota; kingdom Metazoa; phylum Chordata; class Actinopteri; order Beloniformes; family Belonidae; genus Cololabis; species Cololabis saira. Next base: position 21,884,006 of record NC_084587.1, read on the forward strand.
ACCACAGTGTACGCACAAAAGTAACCATTTTACAGAAGACATGCACTGTATCAGATTTAGCTTGATCTGAAGAATACATAGTAATTATAGATACAATAGCTAAATATCCAATTACTGTAAATCTTTTTTTTTTTGCAAAACAATCTGACACTTCTAACTGTTTATTCAAATAAGCCTGATTAACTTTTTAAAGATAAGGCTAATCTTTCAGGAACAATCAAGCAACAGAAGGAGTTTCAGAAGTACTGAAAAGTTTGCTTGTACAGATAATTTACTTTAAACAAAAGTACTTCGGATGACTTAAATGAACAGAGGGGGAACAAACATTTTAATATCACAAAGTGTGATAATCCAGTTTGACATCAAAACCTTAAACAAAACCCTTTTTTAAGACAAAATCCTTTCAATTGTCTGTTGCATCATGAAGAAGTAATAAATAAAATATCATAAAAACTGTTTTGGTGCAAGTTTGATCATTTTCAACTCGTATGTGATGAGTCATTTTGTTATAGAGGTCATTAATTGAAACGGTAATGTGAAATTTAGTGAAATTAGTAACTCATCTATGTGTTGATGTGTCAATAGGTGTAGTTTTTCAAGATGTTTTCTGCAATCACCTATCAAAATAAATTGCCCACTGGGCAAGGAGTTAAAGTAAGAACAATTTTATTGGTCATTTACAAGGCTGGTATTACATTTGCTGAGAGCATCGCTGTCGTTGCCGTGGTTACCTCACGATTTTGACAATGCTGTAAAGATTTCTCATTAAGTTTACTTGTTATTAAAGATTACAATCCTTTTGATAAAGGTTCTTAAACTTAAATTTAACCGCCTACCCACACAGGATCTGGAAAATCATTATATCCACACATCTTTCTTTTCTTTTTTAACAGTTTTGCCCTTGCTGATGCAGGAAACCCATCATCAAATTCCTTTTAAACAGCGGATATTGGCTCCCGGCTCCCCTGCCCCAGTCCAGGAAAAAATAAAAAACTCTCCATATCTGCGAGTAACACTGAACAATAATGCTTTTCTTAGCTACACCACCAAAAAGTCTTGAGTAACTGAAATTGTAATATCTTTTCCAAAAGTTCAAGGCATCATTGTGATGAATTAGTTTAAATGTCAATAATTATTGAGTTATTTGCAATACTTATCTGTGTCAGAGCAGTGTTAAACTGCAGGTGGTGCACATACTGACTTCTATATGTTGTCTTATGATGTATGTTAAGTGTCCCGTAACGACTAAAATGACAGTTCCCAGCTCTTACATCTGACAAGTGACATAAATCTCCTTGATGAGAGCTAAACTACGCAGACTGGATTCGCTCCATTCTTGTTCATTAATTATTCTCGCTGTGCCCAATAACGTATGTGACAAAGGAGCGAAGCAGTTTAGGAAATGCAACGCCTGTCCTCCATCTGACAATCTGGAGGTTAAATCAGGGTTGGCGCTCGCTGGATCCCAGGTCCGTCCCCTGATCCTTTGATTCTAACCAAAGGCCCGTCGACTTCATTATCAGCACATCACTACAACATTCATCTTTTGAAATCTGCTTTCAGACACTATCTTGAGCTGAACAAATGCAAAAAATTGCTTTCTTTTCAAAAGAAATAACTGTTAAATCAAAACACATCAAGAGGATTAATGCAATCTACAAGCACATCTGGAATCATCACTTTAAGAGCTATCCATGCCTTTTTCATGAAAACCAAGTGTGATCGTAAAAAAATTTTTAGATATGTTTATGAGATATAAAATATAACAACAAATGACGAAAACCTAGCAAAATTCAAATCATATTTATGTGGTCATTTATTTATTTTTTTTTATTTATGTATTTTTATATATGTAAACCTACATTTTTAAGTCACATTCAGATTTATTGACTCTTTTTTAGTTCTGTATTGAACAGATCAGCGCTGTAAGGCCCTCAAAACCCCTGTTTGAACCTATCAAGGTAGAGATCCAACTCCCCCAGCCATCTGCAGCCCTTCCGCTGTCAACATCAGAGAAAGTCCTGTCACCTTTTGTCAAGCTAAAATCCTACGACTGTTGGGTAGACTTTACTTGACATCTCCATTGAAACAAACATCAAGACCAGATGTCCGCATGTTCCTCCTGGAAGCAGCTAGTTCCAGTGACGACGATGAAAATGTACACGAGTGATCTGGGACTCCTGGATCCGGGAGTCGCAATTTCCAGGAGGAAATCTGAGGATGACCATCAAGCGGAGCAATTCTGGGTCAAAGTTCTTTAACAGCACAGCGATGGGGAGAAACGTTTTAAAGATCTGGCCCTGCAATGTGCCCGAGGGATGCCGATGTAAAAAAGGAGCTTTCGGAACTTAATTCTGAAAGATTGCCACTAACATACTGTTCATTCACTGTAGCTTCAGAAGACAGCACATTCGCTTTAAAGACTTAATTCCAAGTCAGTAGATGTTGCAGCGATGTGATGTTGGAGGAGATGGGTGGGAGACAGTGCGGAGGAGGAGAGGGATGACCTCCTTTTATATAGTAAACATTTTTAATAGGCTTTAATATGATTTCACAAATTAGGCTATTTTTAGATGACAAAAACAAGCATAGCGTGCTTATAAACCAATATGCGCTTACAAGCTTCTGATCTATTTGAGTTTGCTGTGTTTTTGCTCTGAATTGTAGGCGTCCTTCCCTGCGTTTTTCCATGTCCCTTTCTGTTTTGCCTGTGACACATGAGAATGCCCTGGAACTATCCTTTGAAATATCTAAGAAATCGCCCTCAATTCCATAAAATAAAAGACCAAAAAAAACTTTGCTCTGAAGCATCGACATTTTTATTCTGTTCATTATATGTCCAATTCAACACCTGGAGCCCTGGAAACTGTTAAAATACTATATTTCAGTTTATAGACTGAAACTTTTAACACAACAATAGAGCCATGTCGCTAACTGGCTAATAAAATCTCTTGCCTCATAAACTCAGATACGGTTTAATTGGTCTCCTTTGTGTGAGGAGGAGCTGTTTCTAAGGGTAACATGGAAGTCGCTGGCTACGCTGTCATCCCTGCTCAGTGGGCAGTCAGCTGTGCAGCTCTGGGGACCAGGCTAATCAAGCTTGTGACCATTGTGGGTTAGATGAATTAGCCGCATCAGATCCCCATCTGTACATCCAGGTGGGCTGGCTTTGTGAAAGAGGGGCAGGATGCCAGCAGGACTGACCATCATCTAGCCCCTATCTCATCTTTTAATCTTTCCTGCTCCTTTTTTTTCCGCTTTTAGTCACCTCTCTCTGCTCCTTTCATTGCTTCAGAAGACAAGCCGCCAATGTGCTCTGTCCTTAAAAAGCTCTGCCTGAGGACGAGTTGAAAAAAAAAGAGGAAAGACCAGAGACTACATCGACCAGTGTTGAGGGAAAAAAAGAAAGAAATAGGGGTTTATTGGATCAATGTAGGTCTGTTTAGGGATGTTAAGGGTTTCATCATTATGGTGTCATAGAGCTAGGGGGCACAGCGGGCTTTATTAACCGATCCACACTTCCAGCATGTGTAGACACAGAGGAGAATTGGACGCATGCTGTGTGAGCAGGGGAATCAGTCGGAGAGGAGACTGAATTGGACAAGTGAGTCATGTCTGACAGGAATAAAAAAAAAAAATAAAAAAAATAAATCCAATACGTCTTCTTACGTTGCAATCATTACTTTAAACCAAAGACATGATAACAAAAAAAGGATGAAAACCTTCTTCTAAGGAAGAAAACTTCCAGGTTGCAGACACATAACCTTCCTCAAACAGATAACGCTGAGATTATGTACAACATGCCTGTGTTACAATATCGCTGTATTACAGCTGTTATTACAATAACTCTGTCACATATAAACGTTTCTCGGGTTAAAATATTCAGCTCTTGGCCTCAAGCTTTAGGTGTCCCAGCTGTGAAATATTAAACCTCCAATTATGTGATAGCTGGCAGAGAAGAGACGACACAAGTGGAGGTAATTTAAATGTCCTCATAATGAGATTATGTCCGTGTGTTCATTCATGGCTAGTAAACAATGAAAGAGGGGATGATTAAATAATATTGCTTACTACGACATCTGATGGGTTTGTTGAGATCAGCGCATCATTGAAAGTGGAAGATGTGCAAGGTTTTTGTTTTCTCTTTCTCTTGAGGAAATAGAAAAATGACCAAAGTGATCCGCCCACCTCTAGTTTGACATGACGCATAACAATCTCCTGGCTCAGCAATGACCTTCAATTACAGGTGCAAGACTTCAGCTGTGATATAAATGCACAATTAATCCTGTGCTCGTAGCCGAGAGCACACCTGCAAAACCAGTTATAGAAACTGAAATTGTAGAAAATGCTAAGTGGGATAATTTTATTTGGTTTACTCTTTTATCAGTTATCTTACTTAACAACTGAGAAATGTCAAAGTTTTAGCATTTTGACTAGAAGAGGTTTACTGTGGTATACTGCATGCATGTGTATTAAATTATGCTCAATCTCTTCATGTGCTGCCATTTATTTATTCTGGTAATGATGGTTTTACTCTGTGTCATCTCTGTCTTTGCTCATCTGTCCCTTTTTGTGTAAACCTCAAATCCTATTACTGTAACTATCAGCAGTTAATCTGCAGCAGTTCATTCACTTATGCAAATGTTAAAGCGAGATTGGATAAGAAGGGAGATGGGCAGGTTATCCAGCATGTACTGCAGCACCTGGGCCGGACGAGGGACGACCATCCTCAACATCCACCTCCTTAGAGCTCAGTTAGGCAGCAAGCAGGCTTAGATCTCTTTATATTACTTTTCAGGTGGTCAAAGCAATGAGGAACAGGCAAATATCTCATCAAGACTATGAGAGCAAATGTGTATAAAAATTAATGACCATCCATAATTTTCCCGAGCTCATAGAAAGCTAAAGAATTGTGAGGTCAAGTTATAGCAAGCAGCAAATGCAGGGTGATTGTTCAGTTCATGAAGTTTTGTGATTCATAATAAGATGTAATTTGTAGTATTTTATGAATTTACTGGAGCAGAAAAACAAATTAAATAGATGTACAACCTGTTGCTTTTCCGACGTATAAAAAGAGTGCTTGCTTTAAATGTTTAAAAGTAATGAGAAGTGCTTCCTATGATGTAAAACATTTACAAAAGTTGTGTAACGAATATTTGCATCCAGTGTGTTTTTGTTTGCAGGTGCCGTTAACTTATGTCCTGTCTTTATGTGCACTGTCCAGGTTCACTCAAACAAAACACGGAGGAGCACAATGGTACAGACACAATCCATTTGTCCATGATGAGACCTGTGTTGCTATGGAAACCCTTTGACAGCAACCTCCTTCTAAGGTGCCATTGACGCAAATCACCAAAAAAGTAATTATTTTTCTCCATCTCTCATTTCTAATTTCTATGATCTTCATTGAACAATATATTTCTTTAATATCAATACGAGGTCACACTGGAAATGATTACCGTCATTATTGACAGGGCTTCATTCCTTCACGTACTTCTGCAACACATCACAAAGGTAAACTGGCTTCATAAACTGTAAACTCTGATTTTTGAAGAAGTTATGCAGCTAGTTTTTAAAAATAATTGTAATTTAATGTACTTGACTAATACTTGAGGAACAAAGCATCATTTTAGAAGAAAAACACACTATTAGCGTAAAATATTAAAGTATTAGCACTCATAAACACCAAATATCTGGGCTTTTTTAACCATTTGTATTTCTAACTGTTTACATGAATGCATGTCTAAGCAATAATACAAATGTATATGCATGCGCGTATTCATACCAGTAATCTTGTCCAGTTCAGCCAAAGTCTCCTGGTAGGAGCTGATTATTCCTCCGTATTGAGCCATCACCTCCTTTCTTAAGTTGTCCCAGTGAGGAGAGAGTTCCCCTAACTCCCTCAGATCCTGCACCCTGCAGACAAACACAGATCTGTGATGAACATTAAGATTATAATGCATATCAAGAGATAATCACTACAAATTCCACAAATCCTTGCACGCTTACACGGTACAAAACAGTTTGAGAGAGAAGAGTAATGCAGCAGTGTTGAATCACATTTATGCTTTTCAGCTTCAAATCATTAATTTTTTTTTGTTAGAGCTTGAAAAATGATTAACAGTCCTGGTAAAACCTGTGTTCAAGGTTGCTTTAATGAATCTGGTCCATTTGTAGACACAGTACTTCAAAGCATTTTGTTCTGAGACAGAAAAAAACATTTCATAAACCTAAGCTTGTGGGGTTCACTCATTCACTCAACCATATCAAATACCTTCCCACCTCTCTGTGTTCTTATACCGCAATGTACAAACATGTCCAAACACGTTGAAGGCAAAATCACCTCTGCTCCTGGTTGTAGAAAATAATGGTGGCTCAGCATGAGTGTGTTTATTTGTGCCTGTGTTGGTGTAGGAGCTAATCTCCAGCTTCTTTCTTTGCCCGATTATTTGCACAAAAAAGGAAATACAAAGATGTACAGATATCAGTCTGCCCTCCAGCACCCACTGAAAATGAATTGTAGTCATATTAAAGATAATAAAGATGTTTATGTTCTCAACAGGGCAGCAATCACTCTGCCATATGCATTGCTTTCATGATAGCAGCATCAGTACTTATTGATCACGGCTCAGATATGTTGCATACAATATATAATATGTGTTCAGGTGAAAGCGTACGTGCGTAAAAAACGGTTCAACTAACTGTTACAGAGAGGTATACTTACTTCAAGGTATAATGCAATGAATATACTTTTGTGTATAAATCAGTGGGTGCAGACCGTCTCAGTAGAATATTTTATTGTTTCTTTCATGTAAATTATTTTAGATCACTTTGAAATACAAAGCGGATGATGATTAAAAATAACCCCACAGGTAGACGAGGGAGTGTGTGGGAATCTCATGATAAAAAGTTACGAGTAGTCAATATTTTAAAGGACTGGGTTTCTTAAAAATACATAGATAGATAAAGTATTCATGCATCCATCCACCAATTAGTCCTCTGTGGGGACTTCAGCTAACCTTCCAGTCCCAGCTGAGACTGTGTAACAGCCAATAAGCTGTTGATTTATCAAAGGAAAAAAACTAAAAGTTCACCTGGTAAGCATTATATAAGAAAAGTGAACCAAATTGTGTGCATGGGTAGACATTGAGTAGCACATTTGCAAATGACAGAAGAAGATACATACAAACATAGAGAAAAAGAAGAGAAGGGAAAAAAGGTAAATCACAAATGAAACAGTTTATTATCTTTCTCTAAGTCTAAGCAAGCAGGGAGCTTGAAAGAAGCTATAAGCAGAGAGGTGCCACATGCTGAGTGACTCTGTCAACACACTCCGCAAGCGTTATAAGTTGGTTATGCTCGGGAAATACAATGATAGACAGCTTCCCAACAAAGGAAACTTATACCACATTACTTTGAGGAAAGGACACGAACTGGCAGCAGGACATGCATGTTTTTTTGTTCCCAGTGTTTCTACTCACACTTTCAAGTGTGGGCCAGTGCTGAGTTTGGAACTGGGCTTTCTGTTTCCACTGACAAAGAACTGGCAGAAAAAAACCGTTCCAAGGTAGCACCAACTCTTTGCTGGGCTAGAGGAAAGAACCGCCTACGTAGGCGGAGGGGGCTGAGTTGTTAAGACCAACGGCAATAGCATGACTGCGAGACAGCGACATTTTCAAATAATTGATTAATCAATATGGATGCAGCAAAGCAGCTGTGGTTTCTGGAGGAGACAACCTGTCTTTTAGTGATATGGTCCACGAAGGGTGCTACATGGACCAAGTCCGTATTAGAGCAAATATGTTGTTGAGGCCTATACTTTTGCGCCAACGCAGCGACGTAACTGATGTTTACAGCAACGTAATTGACATTTGCAGTGACGTAATGACATGGCTCCCCTTAGCACCCGAGCTATGGAAAAACAAACCGGTTCTCAGCTGGTTTGCAAGTTGAACGAGTTGTGTGACCAGCACCAGCCCAGAACCAGCCCTAGAATCGGTTTGGTGGAAAAGGGGTAATAGAGAAACTTGCACCATAAAAGCACTTTTGAAAAATTAAGAGGGCAATGTTTTTAGATTGTCTGATTTGAATAAGACGTGATGTGACACATGAGAGTTGCAACAGTCCTCACCAAGCGCCATCGTTAACATTAATCCATTTCTTTAGACTATCCCTCTCACACATTTCACTACCTGTACATCAAATCACTCCATTGTCACTTGATAGGCTGGTTATTAGCTAGAGCAGTGCTTTTCAACTTTTTTTGAGGCATGGTATATTTTTGGGGGGAAAAAAAAAGAGAAATCCTGCATCACATCACCACCCAAAAATACCACCGCGACCTCATGCACCAAACACTAATGTTTTAAATTAAGGCATTAAGTCGCCACCTACTGCTCCCCTGACACGAAAGAGTGTTTAATTACTCTGATAGCCACTACACTTCAGGCACAGCTGCTTAACAATGGAAAGTTATTTGCAGTAACTAAATATAGTCTTTGGGAACAGGATTCTGATCATCTGCACAGTAGTAATTTCTCCTAAATGACCAGTTAACAGCTTTTGAAATTACAGAATACAGAATTCAAAAATGTTCTACTTTCCTATCAATAATAAAAGAGCTTGTTTTTTTGTTCTGCATGATCTTTTACCAAGTAATATAATTGCATTTTGCAGCCAAACAAGAAACATCTGTAATTATCCTGCAAGTCATGCTATGTTTAAGCTCTGCAGCTCTGTTCAAAGAGAAAAATACATGTAAATGCTATAGGGCGTAATTGTATCTGGATTTCTCTTACTAACATGATAATCTGTAGTTTGGCATTTTGCCTGTGCACTATTATTTTCAAAGGTTTCTTTGCAAATGAAATCGTAAAATTAAGTGACAATGATCAATTAAAGAGTGAACTGAAACTGACTCGCACAAAGGACTGGTTAAAGAAATCTTTCTACAGTATATTACAGTCTCCTTTAAGTACAAGAAAATACAGTAAGTTTTATCCAGAGTTAATTCAACTTCTTAGAAAGGCTTGAAAAGCAAACATAAAATAAAAAAAATGTTCTGATTGTTTTGAAAAAATGAATCCATCAAACAAGCACACCCAGTGCGGCTTCAGCTATGCGCTGTACACACACAGAACAAGTGAAAACAAAACATCAAAATGTCACACACTGATTTTAACACGCCAACCTGCAATCTTTGACATAAAAACAGGAAGATTTTTTTCTTCCTTCACTGATAAAAAAACAAAGTTTTTTAATGACTGGGGTGTAATCCACTACTCACCCATATATATCTAACTACAGATTCATTATTTTTTACATGGGCATGGATACTAGCAGGAGCCAAAGCATCGTCTCTGGAGAGATGAAGAAAAATGAGATACAAATGTGCTCTTATACTCAGATTAGAGGACGAGTTTAGACATCGGAGCTAACAAACAAAAGGAAGAAACATCCGTGATTACCGAGGAGCATAAGCAAACTAAGCCACCCACCATCCACTGCTGCACTCACAACTTTGCAGCACCAACTGAATCATTAAAAACCCTGAGCTAGCACAACCGAGAGCTTGGCTGCCGGAATGAAAGCTAAATGGAGAAGCGCTGTGGAAAAAGACAACATTTAAAGAGGATTATAGGAAAGGTGCTTAAGCCACCAGCGTAGATCTACAGTGCACATGCCTGCTAATAAATAGACATTGTGCAGGGAAGACACGGTTTGGAGCCTGATGCCTGTTTATGAGCTGTATTATACAGATAAGACATTTCATAAAAAATCCATAATCATCCTCTAAATTCAGTTGTGACTTAAATGATCAGTTTGCAGAGCAGATCACCTTGAATTTAAACATCCCATCAGTTTGACAGGTGAACTGATGACAAAGCTTGTGGTAAATCACTCAATAACGCTCGATGATGTTTCTGTACACCTGTGTGTATGTGCATACATGTGAATGTGCGTGGTGTAGGGAGAGACTGCAGCTGTGTGGATGTTTCAGCATGTGAGCGTGTACTCGAGTGTGTCTGTGTGAAGCTCACAGTGTGCACAATGATTGCAACATCTCCTCCTACTACACAGTTGGTCATAGTCTTTGATTGCATGTTTTTGTGACTGTTATTTGTATTAGAGCATAAAATGGTTAATGTGAAGCCATGTGAGTGCGTTATGACTGTATTCTTTTGAGTGTTATGTTTGATACGTGTTGTTAGGGACAACAGGCCAGTTGCAGATGGATGTGTCTCGACAAACGCTGCTTTAGCCCGAGGGGAGGAGCTCTTTAATGCACTTGGGAACGCACGATTGAAGACTACTGAAACAACCGTTCTCTGTTATTCTCTCCTCTCCTCATTAAAATTGAGAGAGACTTTAAAAAAAAAAATATATATATTAAATTTATATTCTTGACTTAGAAGCAGAAGTCCCATTTATTTTACATGGACAGGAAAGTTGACCTAGAAGTTTAACCTTCGTGTAAATTGTAAAAATAAATTACCAGTAAAAAGCAGTTGCGGCACACACTTAGGCACACACACATATGCATGAGGTCCAGTGCCTGAAGTGCCGCTGGATGTTCTACTGTACGTTACTTCAGTTGTGGACGGTAACATGAGAACAGCAGCTGGTCATTCACTCTGGCTTTCCTTCCTTCTTTTCGTTTGCCCCCACTTTTGTAACCACAGCACATGAATCTCATTGTTTTAGGGATATATTGATTGTTTGGACAATTTTCCGCTGTGGCTATGTCCAGTGACAGCCACATCGAGCTCAGAGAAATCTGACTTTTTTTTTCTGTAAAGTAAACACGCCATGCTCACAGTGGCATTGACAGAAATACTGACTCGCACATGCTCTTTCCACAGAGCATCACTCTTTGAATCACTCAGAGAAACTGGAGGAAACTCAGCATGTGACAGGCAAAGGCACTGTATCCAGAACCACCATTCATGAATGACTAATACAACCAGACAAGGGCAAAGGAACGCTTTGTTTGGAGATAAAATTCTCAAAAGTATTTAAAACTTTAGTATTTAAAAAAAAAAAACCCAACAAAATAAATAAATCCTTTGCTAACCTAGGCCGCTGAGGCAACGTCTGCAGCCTTAGAGGCTTCTGAGTCAGAGCATAACATATCAGATATGTGCTGTGAACTAACAAATCAATATTCCAAAAACATCAAATAAATAAATCTATTTGTCTGTGTCTGAATTTGGGTTGTATCAGTGAGCTTTGCAAAAACTATTTACACTTCTGTGATGGCAGCAATAACATAAGAGCATGCTCTGTCATTTTAGTGTAACATATGCTGCTTTTAAAGAGAAATATTTTCCTGAAATGTCCATTTTCTTGCATTTTTAACAAGATATTCCAGAACCACACTCATCAGCAGATATCCACAATAACAGAATGTCTTTCAGGGGTCTTGAGAAGGAACAGCTACAATACACAATGGTGAAAGCTTTACAGCGCCAAATTATTTTAATTTCTTTTTTTTTGGATTACGTTGCAGGTCTGAAATGCAGCTCGACATGCACATTAACAAAAGAGATAAACTTGATCGGTTACAACACAAAATATCTTGGGTCCAAGCTCTCTAAAGTGAAATAAAAACACATGAAAAGGTCTGAATTGAGGTTGTAACAATCACGACTAATAAAGCAAAGCAGTTTCTTTCTTCTTTTCCATTTGTAAGGGTTGCTGTGGCGGATCATTGTTTTACGCATATTGACTTGGTATAGGTCTCAGAAAATTGTGCGTATCAGAAATTGTTGTCTATGAAATTAGGCAGGTCGGAATGAAATCAGCAATTGGAACTGGCCCAAAAAAACCTGCAATCTGTGCAACTGAGCAGAGGTTACATTATTACCCTAAGGAGGAAAAAGGGTAATGTTAATTTTATTCATCTAGCTTTTTAAGTAGGTTACTTAAGATTGCACATATATAATTAAAAGAAGAACAACTTTAACTCTAGCATGGTTGATAATTTTCCACTGTTTGTTCAATTGCTGCTTGAACAAAACACAAATGAACTAACTGATTCAACACGAAACATCAGTGAGAACCAAAAGATGAAGAAAACGTACCTTCTCATGTCCTCCTGGATGTAGAGCGAGAGCAGCTGTTTGGGGATGCTGAATGACAAAGTGCACTCTTCCATTTGTTCCCGCACAAGCATCCATTTGCTGTCTATTGTCTGAAATCTGTACACCTTGCATACTGGGTTCCTGAACACTGTGAGCAAGGGGGGAAAGAAAGGGAGAGCGTTATGCTGATTTATCGGACAAAGTAGAAAATATCACATTCTTGTTGAAGGAATTCTTTTTCAATGTCACAAATAGCAACCTGAATGGCTTGAACCTACAGTGACAGCTCAGCTTGCCACTAAGAATGCAAGAGAACAGAAGGAAAGTCTTCAAAAGTCACACCAGGTATGAAGGACAAATTAAATTCTGTAATCAATAAAAGTGTCTGCCATAGATAAGGCATTTCTCATCTTTCAAGGCCTCCTTTCTTGGTCTGCCTACTTCAGTGTCTGCACAGCTGACTGGAATGCAGACCAAGATATATGAACCCTGTCCTGTTCACCTTACCCTTATTATTTTCTATATTTTAATTCCAAATTTATTGTACAGCAGTAATGCCCACATTCTTTGACAGAATGTTGAAAATTAGTTCAACAACCCTCCCCCCAAAAAAACAGATTTACATTCAGCCCCTATTTCATTTTTGCAGGGAGTAATAGTAGCAATGGAGTGACTGGAAACAAAAAAAGAAAAAGCCCTAATGCCCTTATCTGCATGCTTGCAGCGGAATGCAAGAAAGCCGGGAGCTTTAACTAGAGTTTACTACTCCTTTTCATTTGCAGAACTTCAGTAAGGAAGAAATTGCTCACTAAGTTGCAGCAGAAACAACTGAAGGTGAAACATTGATAATCTCCTGGAAAATGGTCAAACAAGCGAGGAAGGAAAATGTTTTTGCTTTCATTTGAATGTGGGAGGAAGACTTTTGCTCTGTCTGGAAAGAGAAAACGGCGCCCTTAATAAAGTCATGCAAGAGAAATGTACCTGCAAATTGTTCTTTTTCTCAGATTTTTCTGACCGTGTACAAACCATCAAGATAGAGATGGTGTTTGTGAGTTAAAACGGTGCAGGACTATGGGAGGTCTTATAGCAAACGCTTCAGAGGACGATTTAATATCCGCACTGGCTGGTTAGTCTGAAAAGTGATGTTTTTAATAAAAGCTGTCTTATGAGTGGTTTGTAAGCTTTAGAAAAAAAATATCAACAATATTTCAACAAAATAACTATTTGAATTGTCCAATTGGAAAAAAAAAAGAAAAAATGGGAAAAAATATCTTATTTCCATCCTGTTGTCTTCTCTATTTAGAGCTTTCACACTGTGACGTTATCATCACAAAAACCTGAATATCTTGGGGGGGGGTATTTCTGCAGCTGTTCTTGAGGTACTCTGTTCTTGGGTCTGTACTCTGCATCAGTGATATCAATGATACTTCAAACAACAATAGTCACCACTTAGAGCAGTTTGGATATCTGGCTACTGAAGGGCAAATTGAGTTTTATCTAATTCAGTTTAACCTCTTTAAACTTGAGACCACATATTTTGTCATACACACTAATCTCAAACCACTGGTAATGGAAACAAAGGTGAAAAATAAAACACATCCTCTTTAAAGGGGACCTATAATGGCATCTAATACCTATTTTAAACAGGCCTTGAATGTCTTAAAAACAAGCTTTTGATTTTTTTTACTAAATAAATCAGAAATTCAGCCTCTGAGCCATGTCTTTATCATCCCATTCTCTAACCTCATTATCTATGAGGGATTCTGAGTGGGCAGGGTGGCTATGATAATGAGGCTCTGTGCTGATTGGCTGCCTGAATGACACGTAGCAGGGGAGGGCACAAAGCATCGCTTGTGTTGGTTTTTACAACCAACAACAGAGCAATTCGCATGTCTAGCTCGAACAGACGCCATCACGATACACCGCTACGAAAAAAATGGCGGAAGCTCTGGCCGGCGGAGTTGTTGTTGTTCCGGCCAGAGTTAGTTGTGGGCGTGGTTTCACGCATCGCTCCCGTCGTTACGTAACGACGGGAGCAGAATTTGAACGGCTCGTAGAAGTCACATCACACTGGACGGCTCATCCGGGCGGCTGTACAGACACTGCAGAATTTGGTTGCTTTCCTCCTTCTCTGAGTTGACAGGCTGAGGGGAGACCACTTTATATATGTTAAAGCAGAAAAAACTTGTTTTTCATAATAGGTCCCCTTTAAGTTTAAGGGTTGGCATCAGCTGGAGAAGTAGATAGCAATGGACTGCTCAATCTCTTCAAACCTCTTCACAGCAGCAGAGTTTGAGATCATCCTAATTATTGGAAGAGAAAAGGCTTTTCATTCATAACTGCGCAGTAGCCTTCAGCATTCACCTCAGCAACAGATGTCTCGCTCCACTGTCCCTGAACGCCCACATGCCTCTGACTCACTCTCAGAATTGACCTATTTTGAGAGATTGAGATATAATAATTGTTTTTCTATTGACAGCTGAAATACGGGAGCTTTAAAAAAGTGAAGCCCTATGACCCTGTTAACGGGTATAGTATATAGATGGATAAAAAGTAAAAAGAAATAGCATGAAATAAAATTATTAAGTTGTGGTCACGCTGAATCCAGGGGTTTATCATCTGAAATGAAATTTAAAAATAAATGTTGTCAGAATATCACTCAAGCACTGTAGTAAACTCCCAATAAACCTTTTGGATGACAATATTTTTTCTTTCTGATAATAAGACCATTAAAAAAAATAATAAAAAAAAAATTCTGACTTAGTTTCCAGGTGGCACGGTGTGGCTGAGTAGGACCCAGATGCAGGAGACAAAGAGGCAGGAGTTCCAAAAACACTTGGGGCCCGATTTACTAAGATCCTAAATAAAGAGTACTAAATTTCGTGTGCACTGAAAAAGTTTGCGCGTGCTGTTGTTGTGTGTTTTGCGGGTGATCAACTAAGATTGCGTGCGCAATTGATAACAGGTGCAAACCGCAGTATTTAAATGAGGTGTTGCGCGTCTTACGGTTTGCGGCGCAAACTTTGCGCCATGGAGAGTGGATGGAAAGCAGGATATAGTCGCAAGCGCAAAATTAAATTTGACGAGTTGGAGTTATAGAGATATTAGTGGAAGAGGCAAATTGTTGTATTCAGCACCCCTGCCGTGAAAAGCACCCCCTTGTATATTCAATGATAAGTAGACCAAGAAAAAAAACAACACACTGACACTTCAATATATTTATATATACACACTCACACAAACACACTCCTTAGGAGTTTATATTATATATATTTACAAATATTATGGAAGACAACACAGTAAGCAGGCTATTAATTAATGACATCAATAACCATTTACCCGATTTATTTATTTTTTACCCGAATCCATGTGCGCATTTAAACATGAATCATTAACACAAAAATGGACGCTAAACAGAACATGGACAACAGAACATGAACAGAACACGGAATGAGAATATCATTTTTGTCAGACGAGGGGGCGCTTTTCACGGCAGGGGTGCTGAATACGGCACAACACCGGGGTATGACTGCAGAACAAGTATAGGCGCACAATGAGAAACACTTTTTTCTCCATGAAAACAAGTGATTTATTTATTATCACAAATAAAAAAATGAATGTGCCTCCTGTGGCAACCTTTTGCTGAATAATACTCGATTTAACATTCAAATAAAATATTTCTCCTTTTGCATGTGCAGATTAGCACCTTCCTTTCGAACGTATTAAATACAGACGCAATCACAATCCACGCAAAAACCTTCAGGCTTGGTAAATCTCATTGCGCGTGGTAAATGGACCAATTTGCATCTTTCCCTCCCAGTATTTAGCGATTTCTGGTGGGTACGCCCCATATTGATTATTCATCAGGGCAAAAGTACTAAATGGATTGCGTGTGCTATTTTGCTCATTTGAGAGGCGCAGTCCTCTTTGCACGCTGTTAGTAGATCAGCTGGCACTTTGGTTTGTGGGTGCTGTCAAGTTTGCACACGTTTTTACGCACGCAAACCTTTAGTAAATCGGGCCCTTGGTTTCTTAACTTAACTCAAAGAAAATCTCATGTTTGTTGCTACCAGTTGGTTGGAAAAGCAGAGAACTACCTCTGCAAGTGGCCTTTCCACCACAGCGCTGTTAGATGACGTCTGCCTTTGAGCTGAGAGATCCACCTGACTTGTCTGACACAACATCACAGTCCAAGTTTGCACATGGCAGAAGTGGGATGCAACACAAGATCCTTGCAGGACCAAATATCTAATAAATTCAGTGAAGAGTGGATTAACACAGAATCAAGGCTGATTATGGCAAATAAAGTCCCCGTAAATGCAGTGACTGTTAAGATGATAGTTGTATTATTAAATTTCAGTCAGTCATACGACAATTTGATGTCTATTCAACATTGTTCTTTCTCTTTGTTTACAAAGTGAGACATCAACACTCTTCTTCTGTCTGAAGACATGTCAATGCTGTTTATCAATGGTTTAATCTGGGGAATGGTTACAAAAATAATCAATGAATGATTTATAATTTATGTTGAAGCTCTCAATGTACATTGGGCATGAGTTACCATGGTTACCAGGTTTTCACTGGTAATCCTGAATTTAGACTTGCTAGACCTCACCAACTTGCTTACTGCCCTTTGTAATACAATTATGCTTTAAAAGTTGGTGAATCCAACCAATATAGCGTGTTTTAATTCATTTTCCAAAAACTACACCCGAAAACAGAAGCAGTGTGGGAAAAACAGTATAATTAAATGTAGAACAAACATTAACAACAAGTCTCCTGCTGGCAACATTTTCAAACAAGCCACAAACTTTTTTTCTTTTTACTCTAATTTGATGAACTTTAACTCTAATCATTATAACTGAGGCCTGTGATTAATCATTCCCAATACCAGAATAAAGGACTTTGGAAATTTGCTTATAGCACACCCGAATACTCAAGACTAGAAAACTGTCACACCTTCTGCTTTTATAGAAGTGGACACATTTACTGATGATCAATTAATTACGTGCGTTTGATTAGCAGCAGGCTCCTACTTAACTTCCCCACTCCTATCGTAGCGCGGAGGGAGTTTCTGCATTTTGGCTTAGCTTGTGTTATCAAATATTGAGCTGGCGCCTGTCATGCGTCCATGTTCACCTGAGGCTGTATTTACCTAATTTGAAGACCTCTCTGGGCCAAATGATTTGTTTTTTTTTTCAAGTAAGAATAGAAAATGAACAGAATGTTGGCTTCAAGTTTCTATGGGGTTTCAAGGTGATGAAAGTAAAATACACAGTTATTTTGGTAAAAAGGCTTGGAGTAGCCATAATCATTGGTTATGGTTGAGGAAGGAAGAAAGCATCTAAAGACATCTCTGCGCAAAAAGCTTCTCTCACACAGTGATTTTTATTTCTAGAAATGTAAGTTTTTCCATTTATCAAAGCAGTATGAGTTTTAAGGTTATCTTCCCAGATGTTTACAACAATACTGTTGAGTTTTTCTTTTTTTGATTTTTCTAAATCATTATTTGTCTAAATGAAAAATCCCATATACACGGACAACAGAAATCTTCTAATAGACAATAATTTTAAACTAAATTTACCACCCGTAGGCTCATTATTTTCCTGTGACGCTGATACTATTGTACTTTTAAAATTGATCATAACTTTGACTGAGAATAGCCCCAGAATGACCTCTGAAAAGATTTCATAATTCAGTCTAAATGAGATTTATTACCGGCATGGGGACATAAACCATTAAGGGAGGTAGCGTGGAGAAAAAGGGAAGAGACGCAACTTTAATTGGAGGAGTGACGGTTGCTTTCACCTTCGTCAGAGAAACGGATTAACCCCTGAACCCCCCCGCAGCAGTGCTAATCTGACCACCACTCAGACACCTTGGTTTCTCTTCCTGACACCTCTTAAAAAAATGACTTCCTAAGACGCGCTGTGCTTTGCTTCCCTCCCTCCCGGAGCTCTGCATGCTCATTCTGAAAGGTAATAAAAGTGGAAGAATAAATTGCATTACTCAATCTGGTGGTATCTGTTGGGAGGGTATTGTTTTGACAGGCTGCAGATGTGCACCTGGAAACATGGCTGCAGTTCACCAGTTAATCACAGTAGAAACTGTAAGTGACAATGACACCACAACAGCAGGTGTGGGGGTACTGTGGAACTCAAGGAGGTGCTTAGAAAGAAGAAAAGAGATGTTTGGAAATATAAAATTAGTTTTACAGCTCTCCTCTGAACGAGACCCGTGAATTTTCAACACAGCAAGAGATGAAACTCCTTCAAGTATTACCAGTTCCTGAAAACATACCTACATTTTCCCTGCACAGTCCTTGTCTTAATAAGCAAGGCGGTCAACATTTCTGTTTTGCCACAAAATGACTCTCATGCAGCTTGTATGGTATGTTTTGCTCGTCTTTACTTTGTCAAGAAAGACAGAGGCATATATTAACCTCATTGTCAGATACCGCTCACTGTTTTTCCCCTTATACAAACACCAAGACTGTTAATTCTTTAATCAAATATGACCTTTCAGAGATGCTTCCTTGGTTTAATGTTGATTACATAGAGACTATCAAGTGAGTTTTATACAACGTAAAAGTGCCACTGCCTATCTGCTGTATTACAACAGAATCTACACAAATAAAAGTATTGTAAACTCTAATATTCTAAGGCCCCGACAGGGTGAATTTGTATAATTTAAATTTGAAAAAAGGAAAAAAAAACAGGAAGAACTTAAAAAGCAATTCTAATGGCCACTGCACTCAGGAATAAATAGTGATAGAATCGACAGTTGTCTCGTGTGTGAGTCATACCTGGCCCAGTCAGTAGATTATCTTCTCTGTCAATGCAGGAATGGTGTGCAGACTCGCAAACTAAGGGACACTGGGGATAAAGGCATGAAAAGAATCAAACAACAACATGAATGGTGGCAGGTGGGCTTTAATCATAAAGCATAACTGCATCCTTTTATTATTATTATTATTATAATTATCATTGTTTCTAAATCGTGGATGTACTGGCTTTTATTGACAGTAAAGGGACAGGAAATGTGAGCGAGAGAGAAGCACAAGACACACAGCAAGGGATCCGATAAAAAAAGATTTTTCAATAAAATAAAAAAAATGAACAAATAAACAAATATATAGATTTGTGTGTTTTTATTTTCAGTATATAAAAAAATACTTTCATATGTCAGGGTTTCATCTTTTTTAACGGCCTTACTGTGATAGTGTCTCAACCTTATGAAGATTTGACTAAATGAATAAATAACTATAAATAACTGCTGAGGTGACCAACAGATATAATAACTGTACTGTCTTGCACAAACTAATTTGACACTCTTAATATGACACTCACACATACTCATGAACTGTTCTCTGCAGAATGTCTCACAAACCTAAACATATGTGGGAATAAACAGTCTCCGATATGTTTTTGAGGTTTTCAAATGTGGTTTTAAAAGACTGCACAGCACTGAAACAGTTTTTAAAGACTTTTTTAAGCTTTAGCTCCTGACTTTATTGACTGTGTTATTTTCCTGCTATTAGTCTCTCAACTTTATACATTTTAACGAAAGAAGAGAAAAACTGAAGTGATGGTTTTTGGTTACATCATCACTGGGATCTCTTCATTCTGGATAGTCTGGGGTTCCTCCACAAAGCAAAAGTGACAGATACTACTACTACTACTACGACTACTTTTATCCAAAGTGACTTACATCTGAGAGAACAAAACCAGCAAGAAATCCCATAGGAGGGTCCAGCTGGATAAGTGCTGGTCAGACTGCTGTGAGTCCAGTTGGACACAGGTGCCGCCATGCTAGTGCTAGAATATTTTTGTATATATTTATTTCTTCAGATAACAATCTTTCTTCCTCGCTGTCAGTTCTCCCCTGTCTGATTAAACATTTTACATATCCAAACCACCAAACTGTCCCCAGAAAAACATTTTAATTGCAGCAAGGCATGATTCAAGACCCCAATCAATCCCATTCGCACCCACACCAACTCTGCGGTAAACAGTGTCCATTGAACAGAACATGCAAAACAACAAATGGCATTTAAAATTTCACACACTAAGATCTCTGATAATGAAAAAAAATTGTTAACAATGAGCCAAGGACCACAGCTGTGAAAGGAGCCTCATTGTAATTGCATGAGGTCGATGACTCTTTGGTGGCTAAAATATGTAAAGAGAAGTGGATCAAAGGTGGCTGGAGTCTCTTTCTTGTCTCACTTGATTGTTTTTGCAGGGTTTGTGGGATATTCATGAGCAGCAGACACCAAAGCGATGGCAGGGAATGATCAAAGTGCCTCCGAGCACACTAAAAACACACAAACATGCACAAGTGTTTAAGTTCTGGCAGCGCGGCGGTAAATATGACGTAGGTAGCTTCAACAAGAACTCCATTTCCCGTGAGGCTTCCCTGAGGTTTGTCAAATCCCTTTCGTCTTTCTTCCCTTCATCCTCTAAAACAGAAGCAACACACAGGAGGGGAAATGTGCTGTGACAACACACACATGCACGCACAAGCCAACGCATTCATCATGAAGACATGGGCAGATTGTCAGTGACACTCTGGGGCTGAGCGGGGAACTTCCCCGTACCAGCAACAGGGGTGGGCCAGCCAGGCGCTAAGAACCCTTTGGCCAATTATATAAGACGGTGAATCACACACATGCACTCACACACTCACACTCACAAACACACACACACACACACGTAGGCCTGTTCTTTGCATATCTGAAACATCTTGAAAGCTCCTTCTTTACTATTTAATACCCAGTGGCTCAACAACAGACATTCACTTGACAAAACTCTCTCCACAAGGAGTATAGAAAATAAAGCGAAGCAACAGTACATACAACTTAATTTCTGGTGTTCTTGCCCCCCATGCGGATGACACAATCTTTGGTGCACTAACAAATTATGAGGAAAAATGCTTTCTCTTTCCCTCCGTTGATTGTGCGAGTCTCTACTGAAGTTAAAGTAGCGCTATGCCCTGAATAAGATTAGAGTGGAGTAGAAGGGTAGTGGCTGCAAGGAAGCAACGTTCAGGAAATCTTTTGGTTAAATCAAATTGAATCTTTCAGGACTATCTGAAAAAAAAAAAAAATCTACCCAAACAGTGCTGTGTAAGTGTCCTTTTGGTTGATTTACAAATGTACTCTAGACATGGACATTACACATACGCTACACGGCTCATAAATCCTCATTAGGGTTTGCTTAAGTTTATTGGAGGACATGGACAGAGCCTGTCTAATCCCAGTAAGTACAGAGCAAGTACAAATGCACTTGGTGCACAAATACGCCGGCTCTTCCTAGTCACGGTGCGGTTTTACCTTCTGTAAGGGTGTGTTGGTGGCGACGTGGTCCACTTCAACCTCCTCCATCTCCCCCATCTTCAGACGACTCACCACCACCCTTCCCGCTGAACACACACCATCAGATGACCTGCAGGGAGACAGGAGCGGAGAAAATAAATGCATGCAATGTGCTTCATTTAATCTGTTCAATTAAAAAGTCCGCTCAGCTAAATGATCTTTTTTATTTCATTGCTGCCCTGTAATGGGCATTGCAAATAGTAATCCTCATGTTGACCCTCCCCACCTCCTCCTCCCAGGCTCCTCTCAACTCTCCAAGTCTAATAAGCTTACGTTCAGCCTTGAACAGGTTTTAAAATTATGAAGCTGCTCGAATTAAAAAGCGGCACAGGACATAGATGCTTGAGCTGTGACGAATTCCTTTCCTGGCAGATTTTTTGGGAGAAGAGTCTGCATGCAGAACAATGCTGAGACTGCAGTGGGGAGTTGACAGGGGTGGGGGGTGGGGGTACATTTCGTATAACTCTTCAAATGGCAGCCTAATAACCCACGCTGATATTAGACCTTTCAGATAAGAGAGCCTGACCAATAACTTTTCCAATCACGGAGCAGTGATTAAAGAGCTCATAGAAAATCTATGGTATTGGCAGCAAAGACAGATGCTTTAAAATGAAGAAAAATGGTCCCTCGACATGGTGGGAGCAAGTGTGATCGTCTTAAAAGACCCATCCATAATGTGCTCAGTTCCACTCCAGCTGGAAAAAAATATAAAATGTGTGCCAAACAAAGCTCGTGGGGAGGCTGGGGTGGTGACACACCACTGCCTGCAGAGGGAAGAAAAAAGTGTATGGATGGTGATGGAAGCAGAAAGGATGTTTTCAAGGCCAATCCATCTTGGTGAGAGATACAAGGAAGAAAATTTTAAACACTCACAAGAGAAAAGAGTAGAGGGAAGGAAGTGGTGTGAGTGAATACCAGAGAGCAGGATTGGGTGTACAAGGAGTGAGATGGAGGGAAACGTGTCCCTGCAGTGGGATGCTGGGAGCTTCAGTTAGTGCTTAATGTCTTACAGCAGTCTCCAAGTAGAGAAAATAACATTGGCTGCTTTATAAATCTAATCATTGTCCCTTGCCAGACACCTGTCTCAGTGTTTACTCCTCTGCTCCTCGTCTTGTTTCCTCCCATTCCTCATCATTCCCACCCACCTACCCACCCATCCACCCACCCCCTCTGAGCAATAGAGGACTAAAGCATGGAGAGGGAAAGTCACCCTGACTTTGAACAAACAGCATGTACTGACAGTGTCCCACACGTAATCGAGGAAATGGAGATTAACATGCATCACATTCAGTGACAGTCCTCCAAAGTCAAACTACAGGGGTTATGACGGCCCTTTACTCTTAAGATCACTCTGCCACAAAACACTAATGAAACTCTTTATTAGAACAGATTCAGAATTAGTCTACTCTGACTTACATCATGACTTTGAGAGTTACAAACACAAACTCAGCTCAGGAAAATAACTCATCTACAGCGAGTTCAAGGATTTGAGATGCATCGATTTAGCTCGGCCACTGTGCTGCAAGCTCATTGGACAAATACTGTTAAAATGAAGCCAATAAAGGAGAAGGGACAGAGGCAGCCGTGACAGAAAGGCTGGCGATAACCTGTTTTTTATTTTTAAAAGAAAGTTACCTCAAATATCAACTTTATTGGATTTGAAAGGAGCTGCAGTTAAAAGAGAAGCCCCCTCCCCTCCACTCTCACATTTCCTTCTCTTCTCCTACTCTTTCCGTCTGTTTGAGCTGGCGTGGAGACAGATCTGCAGATTGTTCTTTGCCTCAAACCCATCTTTTTTTCTTTTTTTTTTTAAAATCTAATTGGCCAAGGGTGTCTTTTATGACAGCACTTAAATCAGATGCTTTGTTCAAGTGACAATAATATGCATAAAATGTCTGCTGTAAATTTGGCATGATTCAAAAATAATTAGTTTTTTTTCAGGGGAGTGCATTACATTTAACTGTTATTTCCTTTTAAATAGCTCCACTAGCCATTTAGAAATACATTTAGTAACGTGAGAACATATAGTGCAATTTGTTTCAAATAACCAGTTATGCTAAGTGGCTTTTGATATATGAGTCATGTGCATTAACAACATGGTATTATACGGTATTTGCCATATAATATTCCAGATAAATGTTCGATGAAATATTTGTCTCTATTTCAACTGAAACCGCTGCCATACGTAAATAGAAAATAAAAAATGTATTATCCACTATTATCCATGACAGCAAGAAAGAAAACGTGCAACGCTTTTATATCTGGACATGCAGAAGAATAAACAAGCAGAATAAGTCATCTTGATTACAATGGCCGTGAAAAAACATATAGACACCTATTTATTATCATCTCTACCACACAGAAACTAGTAACACTTACAGTTGTGCGTAATCAGCACTCAACCACTTAAAAAAAAAAAAAAGATGCCCAGATGTAAATTTTGATCTGACGTGTTTTATTGACAAAATGATGAAGAACAACAACACTAAAGCAATCGAAACTCTGTCCTTTTTAAAGGATGTAGCTGATCGGAACCATTGGCGAAGGTGGTGACAGCATTCAATAACTGTGTGGGACGATGCAACGGAGGTGGGTCGAGCCAATCCCCAACCAGCGCTAAAACATCCACCTTACACGGACACTAACCGCGACACAGACCATCCAATTCTTGGAGAGATGCGAAGGCAATCGATTGGCATAACTGATGAGGAAATTAACATGACTGCATCTCATGGCTGTACCAACCTTTAACTCTTGTTGTAAAAGCCAGGAAACTAGGAAAATATAAATGTGCAAAACAAAACCACCGTTTGGGAATAAAAAGATTTTCAAAAGGTTTTTATTTGTCCAACCTGTTAAGCCTGGATTATGGTTCTGCGCTACACCAACGCAGAGCACACGCCGCTGCCGTAACGCCGTCATGAACCCTTCGGACTTCTCCGTCACTCCATTTCGCCGCGGTGCAGTACCCCCTGCGAGCGCTAGGTGTGTGCGCTCTTTTCCTGAATGGTTTATCCGACTTTTCCGGTCACAGTGAATCAAAGAGATAAGGACAACTATTGTGCAAAAAAACAAAACAAAAAAAAATCACACACATACGAAGAAAAGATTGCTGAAAGTTCACGACTGCTTCACGAACCGGAACTGGAAATGCATTGCTACCAAGCGAACCAATCACAGCCCTCTCGGTCTGCGTTGGTCTGGGACCTCTCGACGCGTAGTTACAATTTTTGGGAGGTGCGCGTCAGGCACGGCGTGGCGTGCGCCGTGGGGTGCTCATTGCGGTGCAACCCGCGGTGCACGCTCGACATGGATTTAACGCAGAACCATAATCCAGCCTTTAATGGGGAAAGTTCAGAAAAAACTGTCAAAGAATGAATGAAACCTGTTGGAGTGGGCATGTTCAAGGAAAACTACATTTTCAGGACTCTACAGTCAACAAGAGTATTGCAGCCTTGAATTGCAGCAGCAGCACTGTAGATGGGATTTTTGACCTATATAAAACGGGATGGGTGCACTAAATATAGCACTAGCTAGTTTTCACTGTGGACAGATGCGAGGACGCAGGACGGCACTGATGGGGAATGGCAGCTTGGGAAGTGGTCGTTGTGGTCCTGATTTTCATCAGTGATGAATTACAAGATCATGTGACTCAGCAGTAATTGCACATTTTGCAACAGGAGAAGTGGCTCAATCAATAAGATTACACTGCTGGCATTGTTCAGAAAGCTGACGAAAAATCACAGAGGGGGGGCGGGGGGACACCAGACTGAGCGCACTGTCTAATATCTCATTCTGACTTCTCTAGGCCACTCGGAGTATATTCCAGATCAGAATAACTTTAAAAGACACACATATATTGAGTCAGAATGTAATATAAATGCAACACAATGAAATGTATTCAGTTGGGTTTTATAAAATATTCATTCTGCTCCAAAAGTCAGGTAATTTTAGTGGCAGTGGCTTGCTCAAGACTTTTATGCTTGAAAGGTCAAGCACGCATCAACTGATTTCAAATGGAATAAATCAGTTTGCTCAGTATGATCATCGTGTAAGTATGCTATGTTAAAAAAAAAAAAATCCATATTTGCTCGTTGAAATACCTTTGCTGTATGTCAGTCTCCCCTTTACACACACACACACACACACACACACACACACACACACACACACACACACACACACACACACACACACACACACACACACACACACACACACACACACACACACACACACACACACACACACACACACACACACACTCCTGTATTCTTGCATGACAAGAGCCGTCGTCACGCTACATTTACCTTTATGTTAGTGCTTAAACACTGTCAGAAACCGTCTGGGATAAGATGTTCACAGACGAGCTAAGGTGGAAAAGAATATGCGGAGAGGTTGCCATTTCAACTACCGATCGCGTTGATCCTAACTGTGGCCCGATCAGCTGATGACTATTGAGGGGAAAAAGATCATGCTGCACATTTTATAAACTTAAAAGAAAGTCAAAGGAAGGAGATTCAATGACGAAGCCGCAGGTGCAGCCAAACAAATCGGAGAAAATACTTTGTCCTACATCCGGGTTCCTCATGATTCATCCTTCATGACCACATTCGTATAAATCCAACTTCAAGGTTACAATCCATAACAACAACAAAGATCTATAGGAGGAATTATGAAAAAAGATATGTTGGCATTAGTATCTTAACTTGGACTGAATCAACACTGAATCAGTACTTCTACATGGGAGAGCAGTCATATTACTGCCATAAGAGACAGACAGAAGAAGGTGATGAATCTGTGGTTGTGTGAGACACTGGAGAAAAGGTTGATCATGCTTATTACGGTCTAAAAGAACAGGCAATGGCCTTTGAAACAAGCCTGTGAAAAGAAGCATAAACAAGAAGTAAAGTAAAGAGGTAAAAAGCAATTTGAGAAAAGGCAAAGGCTGAAAGCTGAAGTACTGGTGAGGCTTTTCCTAAAATCACTGATGGAGAAAAAAGGTCTTTGGAGTGACATCAAATAAATCTTGCCTACCGATGTGTGCAATTAGCTGCTCTGCTATATGGGTAGCAATTGAGATGGTTGCTGTTTTCAACTTGCACACTGGGTGTCGCCATTTGTACAAAGACATTGTTAATTTATCCTCGTTATAGTTACAAAGCTTATCTCTTGGAGACTGCTGTAAGTTATAATGGTTTTATTCTGTAAACCATTTATCTGCAACAGTATGACACATGAACTTTCACATAATATGCTGATATGCTGCTCTCAGTCTGGAGCGATATCATTACATAGGGTGCCTTTAATGCCATATAACAAAATACACTGATGACATCTGGCTGGGAATTTTATGATAAGCATAGTTAGGATGTTCATTGTCAGTGATTAATTAGTCCTTCGCAGTGACAATGGCGCAGTTTTACGGTAAGTTTATTACATTTTTCTTTTATCACTTTTACACACACACACACACACACACACACGCACGCACGCACGCACGCACGCACGCACGCACGCACGCACGCACGCACGCACGCACGCACGCACGCACGCACGCACGCACGCACGCACGCACACGCACACGCACACGCGCGTCCACAGTGCGAGACAAAATGATGTACACGTGCCATAATGGTATTGCTGGCTGTTACCACTATGATGATCACATTAAATTAGAGCATTGGCTCACATTTTCTCCATGTCTATGCCAATATCTATATAGTCAAGTTATTATTGGCGGAAATCCTGTGAACACTAGTCACAAAGGGAAAAGAAAAAGTTAAAGACTGAAAACAGGCCCAAATCCTCGTTCCTTGTAGGAAAATACATTCTTCTGCTCAGTCAAATATAGGACTTTAACAGTATACTTTTGAGTCTTTCTGGTATGAAATTTCCACAAAGTGCTTTCATGGTCTGCTGCTTTCTTGCTAAGCCGAAGCAGAGGGACAAAAACACAAGGCGAGGATTTTCACCTCCGAAAACCGCTGGAAGATTTGCACAGAGCAGGGACTGTGGATTTTGTTCCCCATCATTTACACTGTAATTGCCTCAGGAAGAGACCATGAAGCACCTAATAACTCTTTCAATGTGCACACGTGAATTTAAGTACTGTTTTCAAACATACTTGGAGTTGCTATGTGCCAAATAATTAAAGTTGGATTTAAGAGCGGACGAACTTGGCCGATGTGTTAATCACCTCATCCACCAACACGCAGAAACACACACACTCTATACACAACAGGCTGCGTGCTGTCAACGCTGAATTACACCAGTGCTCGTTATTACTCTGCAATGATTTAATCTAAAGCCATGTAGTATATTGTATGTGTAGTAAACACAAGAAATGTTCTTAGCCGAACCTGTTCGGTCGGGTGCATACACTTGTTAGGATGAAGACGGCTGGCACAAATTCAGTAAGAAGCTAAGTGTAGATCAATGAAAATTAGATGATAGTGAGACGAGAAGACTGTTGAGTGGGAAAGGACAGGTGGGCCAGCGACATAGAGAGTACCTTCATTGCTACATAATAAACGCTACAGGATCAAACGAGATAGGGGTCGAACCAAGATTACACCTTGAATGCTGAACAAAACAACACACACACACACAAAGAACTCATATATCAGAGTTTGAAGAAACTGACGTAAAACATGTCAAACTGATTGAACAAAAGTTAGAAATCAAAACCTGCTGCTGATGCTATTTTTGATTTTACTTTTAACATATCTTGGTATTGTTCCATCTAGTCTGTAGTTCTTGAAGTCCACCTTTCTTTCTATGCATCTTTTGTCTTCCCCTGCCTCTGTTTGGGTCGTTCAGCCGTTACTTCTTGTCTCATTTGGACAGTCTTTTGTTGCATTGCTTTCCCTCGCCCTCACTGGTGTCGCCTGTGTCTCGTTGCTAATCAATGTCAATATCGCTCCGTTTCTCTCTTGCCGGTTCGTTTGTTCAGCCCTAGCCTGTTTGCCCGGCCTTTGTTGCAAATCCTGCAGAGCAGCCATTGTTCTTCACTGTGGATATCCATGTTTTTGCTATCCTTTGGACCTTCTCTGTCAGTGCATGGGCGTGTACTTCAGCATTTATTCAGGGCTCTCCACCTGGCCTCTATTTGTTATGTACAGTCAAGCGAAAAAGAAAGCGTTCTCACTTTTAATTCTAAGATTTTTTTTTTTGCCTTTTCCCTACACTCACACACCAATGAGCAGGACACTTTGACACTTGGAGAGAGCGGGGATTGAATCTTCCGACTCGGAGGTGACACTCTGCAAACGGAGCCCCGGCCAGCCCACGGCTCTGCTTCCCTGGCGTGCCTCTCCATCCGAGCAGCTACATATGCAACTCTTTTTCTGGTGCTCTGCCTTTCATAGCGCCCTTCTGCACTTCTGTGAAACAACTAACATCTCTCCAAGCTTTGACATACAAACTGGAGACAGCAAAACAACAAATCTTGTACAAGTAAAGCTCACTAATGGACATATTGTGTACCATTTTGTAGAATTATCAGAAATGTATGTCATTTTGTAGAGTATGCATATATTCAAAACACAAATCTACTTCTTGAACTTCTTCTTTGCCAAATTCAAATAGACAAACTCTGTTTTTCATTAACAACGGTGCCTACACCGCATCCATTAAGGAAAGGGCTGAGGCTGTCAAGTGAATTTTAGTAGCGTTCATAAAACATCACAACATCTGGGACATACACACACACTCACAGACACACATAATAATATTTAACTGTGCGTGTAATAAATGTGTTTAAATTACAGACAGTACATTATAATGAAGTAGAGCTGAAGCATCATCCTGTTAACCTGAAATATTTCAAAATGTTATTCTTTGTGTCTTGTGTGAATCATTATTTTTTTCAGGCCTTGTTTATCATTATTTTTTGACACAATAATTATGTAGCCACAGTTTTTCTTTTCATTTGTTTTATAACCTGACACTAAATCTGTATTTAGTCTAATTGGTACCAAAAACAAACTATCTAAATAAGGTGCTGTGTAGAGCACTTATCAAAGCCTACTGGACTTAAATATAAGGAAAAAGAAACAGAGGGCAGAAAAACTGAAGGTGGGGTTAATTAGGGATGGTTATTATCTGGAGAAATGCATGCAATGATGAACCAGAATTATTGATCTATAGCAACAGCATGTGCTTATTTTTTGGAGCCTGTTAAGAAATCAAACACAGACTACTTTCTCCTCTTACATGTAGCATGCTTTACGAGGTGAGGGGGACAACCTCTTTAACTCTGCATTAGCAAGCAGTGACATGTACTGCGTTTCAATTATGTTCCAGCACCGTGGGCGCAATAAAAAGTGAAATAATGGCTTTGTTGCGATGCACATACAAAATACTAGCTCATTTGTTATGCTCCAAAGACCACCCGCCCAAATAAAAACAATTTGAACATCAGGTAGGGAAGGTGCTGCAGCCGTGCAAACGTGAATCTTTAAACCTCGAGATTGTGGCTCCTTGAACAGCATCACTGGCTACTTTTTCAATGTTTTTCAAGCTTGTGAAATTCTGATGTCAAATTGGGGTTTACTTTCACAGTTGCTATCAGATCCCCTACCATGCATTTCAGGACATCCTCAGATGTTTGTTTGACTGGGATTTGGGTATACTAACCTAGTACGAACCAGGGCTTCGGAGAATGCTGTAATAGTCAAGTAAATGCACTTAATTATCTGTGTAAGTCTTCAGCTTGAGCCAGATAATTCATTTGACATGGAGCAGCTTCTTCAACATCCACTTCTGTGTGGTTCTCCACTAATAATCTCAATCTATTTGATGTTTAAACCTAAAACATTAATCTCTTCTTTTGCTTATTCATTCTGTAAACCATTTATCTGCTGCTTAGGACTCATGAATGATGTAGCTTCATACTTGTTTAATTTAGATTTAATTTTCTTCATATCTAATTTAGATTATTTCCTGACATTGAGCATTTAAAGCGTTGCCTGCTATCTCTATTTTTCTTCATATTCCCGTCTAACCGGAGTGATTAGGCATCAGTCTATTAAGACACACATTTCGTCAAGGAGCCAAACAGCAAAATGGGTCCTTGTAGCTTGGTAAATAGATTATGCAAGTCATTTGATCAATATGGCTGGTCTTTTCAACTTCGGTAATTCATTTAATCAAAGCCCTCAAAATGTACATTAGCCAAGCTTACAGCGCCATTCGTACAAATAACAAAACACACAGACGAGGATGAGGGGAAAACAGGAGAGAGATATATAAACCCAGTTTGGTGCAGATTTTCATCTTTGCAAGATATCGATACTTGGAAATTTTCAAGAGGAATATATCAGGGAAGGAGCAGTAACAATGCTTTATGTGTGTCTTTGTAGTGGTTATATTCATGGCTTGAATGAGGATAAAGTATGCAAATGCTGTGCCTGTATGCATAAGAGTGGGAGGAAGAGGACGCTTGGATATGGGCTGCAGGAAAGCAGGTGAAGCCCGGGAGCTGTTGCTGGTTGTGGTGGTTGCAGTGGCTTGTTGATACAGGTAGACAACACATTATAGGTGTTCTGGACCCAATGACTCCTGCAGGCAGCACAAGTGACTGGTGGCGAGAAGGCTTTGCCTGAGCAGAGTTTCAGGTGGTCCAAAAGAAAAAAAGAAGATTCACCTGCATACCGAAACTTTCCGTCACATAGGCAAACACAAGAAAGAACAGAAGAAAAAAGACAGATGGATATGGTTGAGAGCGCAGACAAGCAGGCAGGGATGTTGGTTAACACACTTAGGAGAACAATAAGCTTTGAGGACTCTGAGGATAAACAAATAAATGCAGCATGCCAGCTGAGTCTGTTCCTCAAGACTATCTTTGAGTACAGAAACTACACATCATGTTATTGTATTTGTAGAGTCAATCTTAAGCACAGCTGCATGGTTGTAAAGTGATTATCCCCACTTGCATGCTGCAGATTTTATGCTTTTTCACTCGTTCCCTTTTGCCTAAAAGACTGATTTAGAAATTTGACTTTTGTCAGGAAGTAAAATGGTGATATATCCTTGAAGTAAGAGTGTTAGTTAGTGTTAGTGTTAGTAAAAAGTGACTTTAATCGTGCCATTAATTCAAGATTTAACTGGTTTATTGTCATTCCCAGAACACGAGGTACACCAAAGGGGAACAAAACTAAGTATTAAGGTCCTGGAAGAAATAGTAAAAGCAAGTAATTCCTTGCTCAAAAATTTGCTAAAGCCCTCTGTATCTTGTTTGAGGTCTTAATGAAATGTCTGTTACATCATTTATTCAAAATACTGCAGAGATACAGTATATAGCAGTTCTCTCTTCAACACGTTCTTGTAATGTTCTTTGCAGAGGTTGATTGCAGGGGGTTGAGTCTGACACTTGACTCCATTTTCTTTCCTCTGGAGTTTGTGCTTGAAGTTGGTGTTGAAACGTTGCAATATCTGCTCCAGGAAATTTTGAAGGATGAATATCAAGTTAGAGGAAGGGAAGAAAATTGAGAAGGCTGGATAATTTTACTCAGCTTGGTCTACGATGTCACAGACCCTCAGACAGAATCAGAAGAACTCACTGAATGATGCGCCTTTATAATCCTGCAATTCTAAATAAATTAAAAGGTTACATAGTGTGAACATTTTTGTTTTGTTTCTTGACCTCTTAATATATGGAAAAGTACTAGAACAGATTTTCTTTTTCTTTCATATGTTCCCTTTAAAAAAATCCCAACTCAACACCGTTTCTGAAGATCTTTAGGCATAATCAGCTCCATCCCACATTTATTTTCATTATCAACTCCCCCATTCACTCAAATATCTGTAAAGTGTATTAAATGAGCCAAGAAATGGTATTTACGCCTAAATCAGCAGGGACAAGGAGTCATTAGTGCGAACAGCAAAATCATATCTACTGAACTCACCACATGAGGACTGAAGGAACCCCAAATGCTTACTGTGTGTTAAAATTAAAATCTTGAATTGTTTAATCACTCTTGCTTTGAAAAGCATGAAAAGGTCCCTTTTCTGATTCTAAATCAACGAAGTTTACGAGTCCTCAAATGCAGTAGCTATCTTTGACAAATGAATTCAATTGCTGGCATGCAACCCCTTAATTCAGATAATGTGTTACCTTTTAGTAGCAGTCACTGAAAGGACATTTATATGGATGTTTGGATCTAAATGTCTATATAGCAAAATTTATGGCGATCTAATTCATTGAAATGTAAACACATTCCACTCTAGGCTATTATACCATGCCAACCATTATGTAAAAACCTTTTCAGCCAGACATTCTTTATTTTAGATAGCTAGATGGTCACTGGTCCAACATGATAACTAGGATGTAAGTTTTATTAATGGCTTTGCATTAGATGGGACTAAACTTAGTCTTTTTTCCTTTGGCAAGCTCATGAAAGTCAAGTGATTCAAAAAAAAAAAGAGGCAAAGAAATGACAAGGTGAGTCTTGGGCTAACTTTCCCCGAGGGAGTCCGTGTTACTTTGAAAAAACACGATAAGAAAGGTCAGCCACAGCTCTGCTATCGGAGCTAACCTTTCAGATCAGGACATGGCAGGCAGCATTGAGCTCACTTTCCATTCCCAATAAATGAGAGGGATTATAGGACTGCACCGACAAACATCTGCGCTAGAGACGAGGATGTGAGCGTTCTGCATATCAGCTCCTCAAGGTATTAAAAAGACAGTGGCTGCAAAAAAGGGCCTTTTCATTAAAATACTGTTAAAAAGTGCCTCCTTTTTCTTCTCTTCTTAAGGAGAGATTGAAAAATATAAACCTGTTGTGTAGTAGTATTACTGTCAGCTACAGTCTTGAGTCAGGCGGTGCAGAAAGTTAAAAAATTTACAATTTGAATCTAAATAAAAGTAGCAGGGGCATCACCTATTTATGATCTTGTAGATGCAACTGTTTACACACAACAATGTTTAAAATAACACATTTTGCCTTTATCTCATTCACAGATTGCTCAAACCCTGAATGATCACTCTTGCAAATGCAGATGAATTAAATAAAACAAGAAAGACTCAAGCAGGAGGAACGGGGTCGGCTCGTGTTAACAGGAGTTAACGCGAGTCACTTGTTAGGATCATGGAAGAGGAATGTCACAGTGGATATGATGCATGATTGAACAAACTGCACATGCATGGTTCAGCCACAAAATTGATGTCAATTATTTTGACTATTTAGACCTCTAACCAGGGCCGCGTGGGACTGGGTTTGACAGCTTCTTCCCTTGT
The DNA here is from genome assembly GCF_033807715.1 of Cololabis saira. Classification (NCBI taxonomy): domain Eukaryota; kingdom Metazoa; phylum Chordata; class Actinopteri; order Beloniformes; family Belonidae; genus Cololabis; species Cololabis saira. Next base: position 21,917,706 of record NC_084587.1, read on the forward strand.
CTGTTAGCTTTAGTTTTGGTTTCAGCTAAATAAAGTATGATGGAAATATTTAACCCCTTGAATCAGTTCTGAGCTCCACTGAATATTTCCAGCTGGTTTGAATATTTTTTCTGCCCAAAAAATTACTATAGGACAATGAGCTGTAGTGGGGCATTTCACTTTGTATCTTTTATTTCTTTTTTTTCTGTGCCTGCAGAATGCTATATAAGTTTGGCTCCGTGACTGTCGGTCAAAATTTCATCGTAGTCTTGGTAGACGTCACAATAAAACATGTTGATCTCTGAACTAAAATTGAATTGTCTGAATGTGAATTATAAACTTAGTGCACACGGTTTTATATAGTCCATATCGGTGGCTTCTGCTGACTTGAGCATGTAATTTTCTTCTCCTGTCAGTATCTTTATGGAGGCCATTTATTTACAGTCCTTTCTTTAGATTAAAGCCCTCCAATTGATGGTACTGAAAATGATTATTCATATTTATTTTCAGTGTTCATATTATTCATATTATTATAAAAACAACCCTAACTCTATCATGCATACAAGAAAAGACTCCAATTGTATCTAATATTAGCTAATAGATGTTTTTATTTAATTTTAATTTATTTAAATCAGGATCAACTCAAGAATTTTACCCTGTTTACTTTTTAGGAATGTAGGAAAAGGGCGGCCTTTGACTACCCAAATGTACGTACCTCTGATGCCACAGGGTAATGTCTCGAAATCAAGGCAGTTCAAATAATGAAAATGAATTGGGAATGATTACTCTTCCATGTTACAGAGGAGGAAGTGCGTCCATGCCTCCATCCTATTCCTATACAATTTATTAATTTATCATTTAGAAGTTTGCCTGTCACTAGATAGATTTGCATGATGTTATTAAGTTTTGGTCACTGCCAGCTGGAGCAGTTGAGATGATAGAATTGAGCTCACATTTGTGGTTCCTCATTAAAGTCTTGTCCCCCCAATTTTCCTCTAATTTCCCTTTTATAATACTCATGAATGACTGTGAAAGTAACCTTTTGTTGATTACTTTTTTTATGTTATAATCATTTTCCCGGTGTGGTATTGGTACAACTGCTGCTTGCAGTAACTAGCAGATTTATTTTCATCCAAGCCATTTCCAACTACTTGAGTGGTTCCAGTTAAATGACCAATGGTTAAGTCTACGAGTGGAAAAGACAGAACATCCAAGTGCAGCCAATGAAGAAAAACAGCACAGGTCTAATCAGTATTAAACCTCTAATGTCTAAAATAGACTTTATTCAATACATATAAGCATTTTTTTGACTTTACACAAATATATAGTATTGCTAAATTTCACTACGGACATTCATACATATATTCAGGAAATGCTTGCTTTCATTGTTAGTGACATATTGATTATAGAAGAAGAATGCATGCATAGCTTTCTGTAACTACTTTAAGCAGATATTTCTCTTCCCTCGAAAATTAAATGCAACTAATGTACAGTAAGCAGCCTGCCGAGCACAAACTAAACAGAAAATATGAGGTAAATTGACATAAGCTGTGTGTTTGTGTTTCAACTTCTCTCCACTAATAAATCCTCATATAGTAAGTAGTTGTGTTATGTTAAGGTCTGAATATTTTATTACTCTGAGAGATTTAGATTCCATAATAAAATTACAACCTTACATATGGAAAGAATGTTGCATCTTTAAAAGTCAAAGCTCCATGACCAGCACTCTCTAACCAGATGAAATGTAACAGCATCAGGGAGTCATGTGTGGCAAAATAAAAACGGTTATATTTACAGCTGCATCTACTGTAGATATTTTTGAGTCCCTGTGTTATCTGCACAGTTGGGCTTGAAATTTGATGTTTATGAAACAAGTCTTATTGAACTTATTAACTTGTAATTATAACTACATATATATATATATATATATATATATATATATATATATATATATATATATATATATATATATATATATATATATATATATATATATATACATACACACATATACATATATATATATATATATACACACATATACATATATATATATATATATATATATATATATATATATATAAATATATATATATATATACATACACATATATATATACATACATACATACATACATACATACATACATACATACATACATACATACATACATACATACATACATACATACATACATACATACATACATACATACATACATACATACATACATACATACATACATACATACATACATACATACATACATACATACATACATACATACATACATACATACATACATACATACATACATACATACATACATAC